>NC_133377.1:24003275-24303275 GCF_049309525.1 Garra rufa
AGTTCACCAAACTTGAAGTTCGAAACCAAGCGGCGACCTCCTAGCCTGGAAAAATCCAGATCCTAATCTATTAAGATTAAGGGTCTGGGATCTAGCAATGAAAACTGCCTAACTCGAGGGGCGGCACCAAGCATGCATTTGAAACTCTAACTGCACGCAATTGGATAACGCCACGACCAATCACAACAATACACGCTTAAGTACCAGCAGAGCTAAATGATGTTTCATTAACAAAGTTCGGGAGAAGCGCGTCAGATGCTTAGCGTAAACATCACAAGTCAATATATTTATATATATATATATATATATATATATATATATATATATATTTTTTTACAGGGCTCGCTAAATCGCAAGCCCGACTTCCCGGGGCTATTGTGTTTTCCAGTCGAGCTACAAAAATGTTTCACCGGGCCTGCCCGACGGGCTGTCGTAATGTAGAGGGCTCCTGCAGGTCCTTAAAGGGATAGTTCACCCAAAAATGAAAATTTGATGTTTATCTGCTTACCCCCAATGCATCCAAGATGTAGGTGACTTAGTTTCCTCAGAAGAATACAAACGAAGATTTTTTACGAAAACCGGTGCTGTCTGCCAGCCTTATCATGGGTGTGGATGGGCACCAGACCTTTAAAAGTAAACAAAAACATGCACAGACAAATCCAAATTACACCCTGCGACTCGTGACGATACATTGATGTCTTAAGACACGAAACGATCGGTTTTTGAGAGAAACTGAACAGTATTTATATCATTTTTTACCTTTGTTACAACGCCACGTCCATCTCTCCTGAGTAAGCGTTCGGCATCAGTCACGTCACATGAGCACGCGCTCTGTGGTAGAATACGCAAACGCCGGAAGCGATCTGTCGCATGTATACGACACTCATTGTTTACACAGAGCACAGAGATTGTGGGTATAGCGGCTATTCAAAATGGTAAATACTTGCGCTTATCCTGATTGTTTAAACCGATTTAAAGCTAAAAGATTACATTAGTTTGCGCAAACTCATCCGGGACTTTTCACTGATTTCCCCTTACGGCGTTTGCGTATTCTACGCTAGAGCGCGTGCTCATGTGACGTGACTAATGCCAAACTCGTGCACATTACAGATGGACGTGGCTGTGTATCAAAGGTAAAAAATGATATAAATACTGTTCAGTTTCTCTCAAAAACCGATCGTTTCGTGTCTTAAGACATCAATGTATCGTCACGAGCCACAGGGTGGAATTTGGATTTGTCTGTGCATGTTTTTGTTTACTTTTAAAGGTCTGGTGCCCATCCACACCCATGATAAGGCTGGCAGACAGCACCGGTTTTCATTAAAAATCTTCATTTGTATTCTTCTGAGGAAACTAAGTCACCTACATCTTGGATGCATTGGGGGTAAGCAGATAAACATCAAATTTTCATTTTTGGGTGAACTATCCCTTTAAACACTCCTCAACTTAGTTGTATCAAATTTAAGGCCATAAAAAGTTTTAAATATGTTAAATAGTATAAGTAAAGTCTTAATTATAATTTAAGAGGTCTTACAGTTGAGGACGGAAAGAGGAGAATGCAATAGGGCTGGATTAAACTTCAAAAGGCAATGATGTCATTGAAGAAGTATGCGTGCTGCACATTTCAAAGACGAAATGTGGCAGGGATGTCTTCATATGAATGTATCTGAAGGGAGCCGACTGTCCTCAGAAACATGTCATTGGCATTTTCATTTCATGCCTGATAAAACTGCGTTAATGCTGCTTTGTGTACAGCTGTTATTATGGAAACCATAATATTTCAGCGCTCCCAAAGCGCCACCTCATGACAGAGAATCAATTTTTTCATTTCTAATACTTTTTTTTAGCTGTTTATGGTCAAATGATTGCAATTATCGACCCATATTTTTATGCAGCAAACACAGAGTTGAAAATGTAAAAAGTTAAGGTGCCTTCTAAAAATCTAAACAAGTACAGTAATATTTATGTTTTAAATAAATATAATAAATTATATACTCAATTCATCCCTTTTAATGGTGTAAAACAGGGGTCCCCAAACTTTTTTCTGAGAGGGCCACATAATTTTCTTTTCTTTAATTGGGGGCCGGGTCGGTTTATAAAAGAAAATACCATGGGCCCGACTAACTACTAGTATTATTATTATTTTATTATGATTTTACCTGTATTTATTTTACCTTTTAATGCTAGAATAGTTTATTTTGTTATGCACCACACAGACAAATTATTATTTGTTTTAAAAAAATATACAGGTGCATCTCAATAAATTACAATGTCATAGAAAAGTTCATTTATTTCAGTAATTCATCTCAAATTGTGGAACTTGTGTATTAAATAAATTGAATGCACACAGAGTGAAGTAGTTTAAGTCTTTGGTTCTTTTAATTGTGATGATTTGGCTCACATTTAACAAAAAACCCACCAATCTCAACTAATTAGAATATGGTGACATAATCAGATTATCAACTCAAAACACCTGCAAAGGATTCCTGAGCCTTCAAAATGAAAATGGTCTCTCAGTTTGGTTCACTATAGGCTACACAATCATGGGGAAGACTGCTGATCTGACAGTAGTCCAGAAGACAAGCATTGACACCCTTCACAAGGAGGGTAAGCCACAAACATTCATTGCCAAAGAAGCTGGCTGTTCACAGAGTGCTGTATCCAAGCATGTTAACAGAAAGTTGAGTGGAAGGGAAAAGTGTAGAAGAAAAAGATGCACAACCAACCAAGAGAACCGCAGCCTTGAGAGGCTTGTCAAGCAAAATCGATTCAAGAATCCACTGTATCCACTTTTTTGAATCACACGTCAAACTCTGCCTTCATCATTTGCAGCGCTTCCACAGACTTTTGCAACTGGGAATGGGGCCACTGGTTTCTCAGCTGAAAAACTTTGGGTAACTGGGAGATGAGTGAAGTCTTGCTTTTAGACCTATCCCACAAGCAGTGCTAGTTTCACCTCAAATGCTATTTTATGCTATTTTAATTTCATTTTTCATTTTCAAAATATGTCTCTGAGACTGTTCAGAGGGCCGGTCCAAATGTGGGGGCAGGCCACATTCGGCCTGCGGGCCTTTGTTTGGGGACCCCTGGTATAAAGGATGAAATGCCATAGTGTAACATATTTTGTTTTTGTGTGAAACTGTATCTGAATTTTAAATCATGCCATTTTATGGCTTAATATTCTACTGTACATTGTCCAATCACATTACTGTTTATTTTATTTTACTTATCTTAAAAAGGGTCATGAATTGTTTTAAGTTATTATTTTACAATTTTGCAGATACACTAAATGAAATAAATATAATGAAGTAAAATTCCTTCCTTGATATTTGTTTATATTTTTGTATTAAAAACATTTTTGATTAGACTCCTATCTGATTTTCTATATATATATATATATATATATTTGGGCTAGTTAAATTAATTTTCAGGCTACCAAAATCTGAAGAGTATACCTGCCCAAAGGGCTACCAGAGATTTTGAAATTTTGCGAGCCCTGTATATGTATACACACACACACACACACACACACACACACACACACACACACACACACACACACACATACATACATACATACACACACACGACACACACACACACACACACACACACACACACACACACACACACACACACACACACACAAAAGAAGTTGTTCCAGGTTTGGAATTTTCATTTTTGGGAACTATCCTTTAGCAAAGGTTTTAAATATGACTAGTAGTTTTTCCCCAATGTGGTATTAGTAGTTACTAAACGTAGTTTACTATCTTACTGTTTCTTCTTGTCATAGCTCTAAACAATTTCTCTTTTCCTTCTTTCCTTAAAGCATTCTACACACTGCACGATTTTAGCAATCCTATAAGATCATTGCTGATCACACTGGAAGCGATCAAAGGCGGATTTCGCGTAATTCACACTCACGTGCTGTGTTGCTGATAAACATGATACAATTTCAGTTCTGCTTTTATATGAAAATAAATACGATGAACAAGACACTCAAAGTGCTTGCTATTTAATTTCATACGAAAGGCGTATTTATCATCCATTTTTTACTTTAATACTGAAGTAGAAATTTGTATTTACTGGATCTGGGTTAACGTTAATGATCTATAACCTAATGTTTAAATCTGTACATCAATGCAGAAGGAAATCCGCTAGGTGGCACTGTTGCAGTGGATTAATTTATTTCTACATTATAACAGCATTTTGGAAGGGGAGAGGTGGGATCTTTTAGTTATCTCGAGGTAGCAAGGCGGTCTATGAGCATCTTGCCACCTCTAAAAAATGTAGGCCAATAGCCTTAAATTTTAGCAGCAGCTTCGATGAATTTCTGAACGATCGCATCGTATAATCTCAAACATGTTTTAAATCAAGGGCCGTATTAAATCGGATGGCAGATTGTGTACATCAGCAGTGATACAGCATATTTACAGTGGACAGCATCCACACTGGGGACAGGTAGGAAGTGTCACACACACCGGGTGCATGTTTGTCATCCTCATGCTACTGTGAGGTTTCATGTGCATTTTGTTGTGTTTCATCCTTTATGTTCGATGACTTCATAATCGCATATGGTTTATGACGTCATTGTGCTTCTCGTGGTACCCACTGTTAGCAATAGCAACGCTGACATCATTTGTATATCTAAATGTATCATTGTGACATTTGTGTAATCGAACTGGATTTTTAATAATTGTTCATTCTGTAACGTTCTGTAAGCGAATTGAAGTCTGTTATGACAACAAAAACAGCATTATGATACATGACAGCTCCACCTAATGTAGCATCCTCAGCTATCTCTGGACCTTATGAACCTGTCCACATCATAAATGTGACTTTTACGTGACAATTTGCTATCAAAATATATGTTTTTATTCACCTATTTTATGTATAGCCACCCTAAGGCATTTCCATTTTGTTTTGTGCCATTTATGGTGTTTTAATTCAGCTTGAATAAAGCTTTTCCTCACTATTTAATATTGTTTTGTTTTTATTTCCACTTCATTTCATCACATTTAATAATTTAGTTTATCATTTGATAAAGCCTAGGATATAGAGTTTTAAGTTGTATTATTCTGAGATCTTATAGATATCATCTGCCACACCCTTAATACAGAAACAGCTGTATTAACTTATTTTTTTTAATTTTTTGTTGCTATATTAGGGGATCAAACTAGGTTTCTTATGCCTCATAAATGTTAAAAATAAATTTTCTTATAAATGTATCACATTACATGAATATATACTAAGGCATTTCTTTTGAAAACACAAATTGTAACTGATTTTCACTGCAGTAGTGAGGGTTTAACCATTGCTTTTACTGAACAATGCCTCTAAATATAGAGTAGTCTCCATACGGCTCTGCTTACACTAGAATAGATGTGAAAACTGTGGGTCTGTGCTGTAATTGTTTTGTCGCAGGACAAAATGGCTGATAAGAGTGACCTGAAAGCCGAACTTGAGCGCAAGAAACAGCGCCTTGCTCAAATCAGAGAGGAAAAAAAGAGAAAGGAGGAAGAAAAAAAGAAGAAAGAGGTGAGAAAATATTTTAATGAAACTTATACAGAATGTTCTAAAAACTTCATATGAATATCTGAGTATGTGTGCTTGTGCATTTGTAAATGTAAACAGTCAGAGACACAGCAGAAAGCCGAAGCTGCTCCTGAGGACTCCGATTTGGACCGCAAGCGCCGGGAGACAGAGGCTCTCCTTCAGAGCATTGGAATCTCACCCGAACCTTCATTAGGTACAGTACACAGACCACTGGACCGCACTGAAATATCCATCTGCACCACAGCCACCTCACTCAACAATGTCTGCCTCCGAAACACATGAGAATATTGTCTTTTTACCCATGCCAAGTGTAAAATTCTGGGTTCGCTTCATGTCTTTGAACGGGACTTCATCCAAACCTCTTTTTTGATGGGCTTTTCCCAGTCTTTTCCTAGCATTGTAGTCCTACTACCCTGTCAAAGTTGTAATTGCTAATGTAATTTCTAGGGTTTATCCAATAGAATAGATCAAGTCATACATATCTCTAGATCTTTACCGAAAATGCTATTTAATGCAAACATGAGAAAATTAAAAAACTTTCAGTAACTTGTTATTTGTCTATGTAAGCTATCTCACCACTGTGCTGATTTTTGTGACAGTCTTTGTAATTCTTTTCTCTGCTACTATCGCCATCTAGTGCAGAGCCATGCGCATTACAAACATAGGTTCCATACTCGCAGATTTTAAAATCTAGTTGTGTATAGTATAAAGAAGTGCAGTATAAATGTTTTATATCTGACTGGCTTTTTCTCTTTTCATAGTCCCGACACCAATGTCCCCTTCAAAGTCAATGAGCACACCCAGTGAGACAGGCAGCCAGGACTCAGTTGATGGAGCAGCTGCTGGCAGGTATTTAACACCCTGAAATCGACATATAAGACCATTTACCTTTAGTATATAATATGTACAGTATATATTTTTTTAACATCGTTTTAGTATTTGATAGGAAAAACTAATGTTTTCACAAATAATAGTTAAGACAAACAATACATACAAATAAAAAGTTAATTACAATCCATTAAATTTAATTTAATTTTGTACTTCCTATATCTATTTATGTAAACTATCTACATACACTACAGTTTAAATGTTTGGGTCAGAAAGATTTGTAAAAAAAAAAATTGAAAAGTTTTTTTTGCCCATCAATTGTAATATTACATATATTTGTATATTTAATAACTTTTTAGTGTAAATTATTCCTATGATGGCAGAACTGCATTTTTAGTAGTTATTACTCCAGTCTTTGGTGTCACATGATCCTTGAGAAATCATTTTAATATGTTGATTTTCTGCTCAAGAATTTTTTTTATTATTACTTATGTTGAAAACAGTTGTGCTACTTAATCATTGATTGAATGTTAATGCTGTAATAAATCTGTGTGTGTGTGTGTGTGTGTGTGTGTGTGTGTGTGTATATATATATATATATATATATATATCACCGATTTAAAAAATTAAAAAAAAATAATTTAATGTTTTTAAAGATGTTTCTTCTGCTCACCAATCCTGCATTTATTTGATCCAAAGTACAGCAAAAACAGTACAATTTTGAAATATTATCACTATTTAAAATAACGTAAAATAATGTTTTCTATTTGAATATATTTTAATGTAATTTATTCCTGTGATTTCAAAGCTGAATTTTTGCATCATTACTCCAGTCTGCTCAAAAAACATTTATTATTATTATTTTTATTATTATTATTATATTGAAAACAGCTGAGTAGATTTTTTTCAGGTTTCTTTGATGTATAGAAAGTTCAGAAGAACAGCATTTATCTGAAATAGAAATCTTTTGTAACATTGTAAATGTATTTATCCTCACTTTTGATCAATTTAAAGCATCCTTGTTAAATAAAAGTATTAATTTCTATCATTTCTATAAATGTATACTGACTCCAAGCTTTTGAATGGTACAAAAGCTTTTTATTTTAGATAAATGCTGATTTTTGGATCTTTCTATTCATCGAAGAATCCTGAAAATAATTTACTCAGCACTTTTAAATATTGATAATAATAATACAAATATTTCTTGAAATGCAAATCAGCATATTAGAATGATTTCTGAAGGATCATGTGACACTGAAGACTGGAGTAGTGATGCTGAAAATTTAGCTTTGATCACAGGAATAAATTACATTTTAAAATCTATTCAAATAGAAAACAGTTATTTTAAATAGTAAAAATATTTCAAAATGTTACTGTTTCTGCTGTATTTTGAATCAAATAAATGCAGGCTTGGTGAGCAGAAGAGACTTCTTTAAAAAAAAAGAATAAAAAAATTTGACTGGTAGTGTATATATAATAAAAAAAGGTATATCATTATTTTATTACCACGAGTCTTAAGAAACATCTTGAAACATTAATTAACAATGTAAACCTCACTTTAGAAATCAAATATTATGTTCTAATCTTAATTTTTCATAGCCTAAAACTCTTTTTCTATTAATAGCTTGTGTTCGAGTTATTTTGTAACACAAGTGTGACTGATACCCATGTTTCTTTGTCTTTTTATATGGGATCAACAGATATAGGTAAGAATCATTCTGTGGTTCCTGTAATGTGCTCATTTTTGATTTTCCACTTCACCTGTTAGCCTGAGACAATATAAAAGACCAAAGCAGCCTATCTCACAACATTAAAATCTAATTCCACTGATACTGAAATGGAGAGTTTAAGAGATTCCCTGATCAATTTAGTGGGCATCTAGAAATTCATAACTAACCAGAGAACTTCCTGTAAGAGAAATATTTGTAAGATGAGACGATCGATTTCTAACATAAAACATCAAAAATAACAACCAAGAGTGTATCAGTGCCAGTCGCAGTGAGGGTTGTTAACAGGCTCGTTTTTCTTTCTCTGAAATACAGACAGATAGCTGCAGTCATGTGGAAAGAGGAAGGCTGATGCGACTGCTGCTCTGGCCTGTAATTAAGTCTGCATAATGCAGACGTGCAGCACGTTTGACACATGATGTGCGCGCTTGTCCCTGTCAACGCTCCCTGCAGGGGGCTCGGCTCACAGCCACTGGACTGAAGCGATATTTCCAGGACATATTAATGACTTCATCTTTAACTATGCAGTAGCATTACCTCATGATAGCATGATAGGATTTCATGAGTTGTTTTTACTCCAAGGTCGGTTGTAACAGTGTCCCGCTAAGTGTCTCCATCTATAACTCTCGCCCTCTCCCAGGTCAGGGGTCAGTGGCATTAGTAAGCACAAAACAGACACAAACAATGTAAGGTATGTATCCGCACAAAACCCTAACCCAGAATCCCAAGCAGCTCTTTTGAAGGGAGCGCGTTCGCTCTGCTATTAAAGTCAGCGCACGCTCTATCTCATTGGCAGTTGAAAAAAGCAGAACAGTTTAGGTTGCTCCCCCCGGTGTGACTGCCTGATGCCTGCTGTTACCTTGAGCCTTGACTTCAACAATTCCTCTTGCATGGTTAAATTGGAGCCATTTGCAACGACGTGAATGACAATACGGTTTTTTAAATGTCATCACTGGTAAAACAGTGTCAGTTTGACACGCTACCCCTCTGGCTGTGTAAGTTTGGTGAAAAAAAAAATTAATAGGCATGTTTGTGACTTGTACTGAAGGTTGAGGAAAAAAGTTTACAAGGTCAACAACGTTTTGACTTGTTTCTATAGGATAAAATATGCACATCACAGAGAAGCTTTGCTTACAGGTTTTGTGGGTCATATATGAAGAAAATATATATATATTTACAAACAAATACGTGCTATATTCAGGCCACCAATCAAAACCTGTCATATATGTCTGTCTTAATGTACAGTATCTCACTATGTGTAACATACAGTACTGTTTACATGTTTGTTTATCTTTCTAGTCAGCTTAAAGTGATAGTTCACCCAAAAATGAAAATTGTCATTAATTGCTGACCCTCATATCGTTCCAAACCCGTAAGAGCTTCGTTCACCTTTGGAACACAAATTACGATATTTTTGATGAAATCCAAGAGCTTTCTGACCCTGCATAGACAGCAACGCAACTGACACGTTCAAGGCCCAGAAAGGTAGTAAGGACGTTGTTATGAAGCTGAAGCTGTGAGAATATTTTATGAAGCTGTGATAATACTTTTTGTGCGCAAAGAAAACAAAAATAACAACTTTATTCAACAATTTGTTCTCCTCTGTGTGTTTCTTCGACATACCTTCATGACAGTACCATGACACATGCGTGTACATTTCTCTGCTTACAAACAATGCGCAGCACATCCGGGTTCGTCGTAACATGAAAGTGAAGAAATTGTTGAATAAAGTCGATATTTTTATTTATTTTTTTGCAAAATTATGTCCTTTTTTAATTATGTCCATACTACCTTTAGGGCCTTGAACATGTCAGTTGCGTTGCTGTTTATGCAGGTTCAGAAAGCTATCGGATTTAATCAAAAATATCTTAATTTATGTTCAGAAGATGAACGAAGGTCTTACAAGTTTGTAACGAAATGAGGGTGAGTAATTAATGACATAATTTTCATCATGGGTGAACTATCACTTTAATTAGTTAATGATATAACAAAAACACTTAACAAAAAGTGCTGTCTGTGGCATTACCATGGTACAGTAATGATTTCTGATACTACTTTGAATTTGGCCTACCATATCCACCTTATTTTTAACGTAAGCACAGGTACGGCCATTTTTGGTTTTTGGTTTTATGCACTTCCAGTTATTTTTAGCTGTACAAAAACAGTCCATTATGCTGTATGATATTGCAAACTGATGTTATTATCATATTATTTCAATTTATTATCATATTCATAAACACACTGGTTTATAGCGCAAATAGCTTTACTGTTACTGAACTTTGTTATACTTCTAGTTATTTACATACAGAGGCTAATGAATCGGAAGTCTCACACATTCAAATAAAATTGCTTACTTCCGCATTGCAAAATAAGGTGGATACTACTGGTCTTTTCTCAATGTGCTTAAACCCCGGGTTATCAAGTTTTTAAATTTGTAAAACAAAGTTTCATAGTTTTTACATTTTAGAATGGGGTTAGCATTGTTTATAACTCTAGATTAACTACAATTTTTTATTATGTAAAGTAAGTTATGGACTGAAAAGTCTATCAAGGACACACTGTAAGGTCATGAATGTATAAAAGATTAGTGTGAGGTGATTAGTTGTGTTTAGCCAATAGGAATGTAAGGGTATTATCAATATCTCGATATTATTGTGATATTTTAATGATATGAAACGATATGTCTTCCAGACAAAACGTGTTGTTTTTAAAATAAATTAAACTTCTTATTCTAACATAAACGGTCTTTGAAGTTGTGTTTTGGGCCATTATGCTTTGGCACAGTATCTGTCAAATAAACTAAAACTGAAAGCACAATATGACTTAATCCCTTCATCAAGTCTGTTTTCGCTGCACAAAGCGAAGCGCACTTCTTTCAGGCGATCAGCTCATGATCCGGGGTTTTCCACGCATCAGAGTGGCTCAGTTCACAGTAAATGCAGTGAACTTGTTTATTCCATGTGCTGTGAGTTTAGCGCACATTTGGGAACGCAACGGCCACCAGTTATGCTTTATTTTTGTGGCAGATGTGTTTTTGTAAGCCTGTTTTTACTGAAGCTGGAGTTTTCCATTAAAATAATAGCTCTAGTGTCGTTTCCGTAAAAAGTGCAGTATGAATTACTGACAGCTAGCAGTTTAAATGGGTAACGTTACTGCAGTCCAAATTCAAAACATCTCTTTCAAGTGTAGAAATTAGGAAAGAAGTTTTGTAATTTCCCTACCGTAGTGTAAAGCAAAAATAATATACCTATAGAATATTCATTTTCATTCATTTTACAGTGCAGTTGTTTTACAATATATCGCTATTACTGTTATAAGAATAACAATAATCTTCAATTGTTGTTGTTATTATAGTATTATATTATAATTTGTTTAGCTTCCTATAACATTAATGTAATTTAGACACTAGTATACCACAGATAAGGCTCGAGTCCCCTTAAAAGTTAAGATACAAGTCAGTTCACTGACTTTTTCTGACTTAAGTTTTCTTAGTTAAGAACATGGGTTGGAGCTCTTAATTTTGAACTCTCACAGTGCATTAGAATAATATAATAATTTAACTTTAAAAGGTACAAAATTTTCATTTTTCCCCAAGTCATTTTCATTTTATTTATTTTTTTAAATATTGCAATAAATATCGTATTGTAGACTTCATATCGAGCTATTATTGTATCGTGAGATTTTGATATTGTTACATCCCTATTGGCCAATCAATGCTATTGACATAGATATTGACAAATATGCAAAGCAACGTTAGCCTGGGGTTTAGCAATGTGCGGTACCACATCCAGAAACCATGGTAATACTATAGAACTTTTTGTAAGGGTTTATTCAGTTGATATATTTTCATAAAACTGTTCACGTTTCTCATATGTCCATTCTGCAATGTAATATTATAACCCAAGAAATATTTGGTGACTTATCATATTTCCCGTGCGATTCTCACATCATTTTAATATAATACATCTTCTACAGTAACATACATGCCATCCTTTGAAAAGTGCATAAACATGATGCATGAACCTCCTTAGTGTGTGTCAAACTGCATCCCCATGTGTGCTGATTTGATTGGTCCTTTCTCACTGTTCTCCTGGCTTGCATGAGGTGTGTGTGCTTTGATATTTATGTTGGTGTTTATGATGGTGTTGTTTCTGCTGAGGTTAATCTTGCATGTTCTCTCCCTCCTGTCCCCTGCGTGACACCCTCTGCCGCCCCCTCCAGGACCTTGCAGTGGGACACTGACCCCTCTGTTCTTCAGCTGCAGGTTGACTCTGAGCTCGGGTATCTCCTCCTCTCTGTCTCTTTCTGTCTTTCTTTTTACTCAGATCTGCTGACCTTTTATATGCATACACATACACATTTGTACAAAGATTATTCAACACATGTACATGCATTTCTTTGGACACCTATTGGCTACATTCAGTGCAGGGATGTGTAAATGAATTCTTAAATTCTCGATTTTGAATTGAGTACAGGGATGTGTAAATAAATATATATATATTAATTATACTGTATGTATGTGTATATATATATATATATATATATATATATATATATATAAATTATACTGTACCTTATTACTTTATACGCAAAATGGTGTCAAGACTAGTGTTTGAAAGATAGATAGATAGATAGATAGATAGATAGATAGATAGATAGATAGATAGATAGGTAGGTAGATATCAACTGTGGTCAACTAGGTCAACTGTGTTCTAGATTCCCTTATCATTTCTTATTTACCATTTAATTTATAATCTACATCTACATGTGTGTGTGTGGTATTGCACTGCCTTTGTACTGTAGTGTACCATTGTGTATGCAACTTTTCCTTTGTTCCTCTCATTTCTCTTTCTGGCTCACTCCCTCTATCTCATTCCCCTTTCCTTTTAAGTTTGTCAGGTTCAAGTGTTTTCAGCTGGTCACTCTCCAGCTGTGTGCCCAGGGCTGTATGTGACAATGATTGATGCACCATGCCATGTACTGAGAATGCTTTAAACATTAGTTCTAGCAGTCAACTGAGGGTCATCCAAACTTACAATATGTTCATGGACCTGAATAATGAGAGATGTAACATTGTATTTAGTCACTGTGATGCAGTCAATTTGTTATTGCTGTATGTATTTTAATGTATTTTAGTGCATACAAATGTGTGTCAGGTTGCAAGACATTCATAGGGCGTATTTTTCTTTCCCCAGACGTCGAACACACAGATTGGGACCTTCTAAGATAACTCAAGTGGATTTCCTGCCAAGAGAAGTGGTGTCCTACTGTAAAGAGACTCAGACACCGTTAGCAGCCCATCAATCTGAAGGTAGATACTTAGAGTAATATTCTACATGTTCTGAGAATGCTTTTTTAAACTTGCTGCTAGTCAGAATCTAGAGTGGTTAAACTACATTTAAAAGGATAGTTCACCCAAAAATGATTTACTCACCCTCAAGCCATCCTAGGTGTATATGACGTTCTTCTTTCAGACAAATACAATCAGAGTTATGTTAAAAAAATGTCCTGGCTCTTCCAAGCTTTATAATGGCAATGAATGGCTGTTGAGATTTTGAAGTCCTATAAAGTGCAACCATCCATCATAGAAAGTACTCCACATGGCTCCAGGGGGTTAATAAAGGCCTTCTGAAGTGAATCGATGCATTTGTGTTGGAAAAAATCCATTTATAAAACTTTATAAACAGTATTCTCTAGCTTCCCCTAACTGTCAAACGTGTGTTCACAAGAGAGTGGCGTTCCAGCGGATGACGTAGAACGTAGGTGAACGCGAAAGTGACAAATGCAGAAGCACAGAGAAGAGAGGAAAACAAAACACCGGTCACAAATTAGAAGTACAAAACAAGGATTTGTAAATAAAAATGTTGGATATGTTAAATGATTTTTATATAAGACAAGAGGAGAATGGTTTTCCTTTGCTGTAAACAAAACTTGATTCTCACACGATTAGCATATTTTCACCTACGCCTATGTCATCCGCTGGAGCACCACTTTCTTATGAATGTGCATATGACAGTTGGCAAAAGCTGGAGATTACTGTTTATGAAGTTAAAATATGAATATTTCTTCTTACATAAATGCATAGATTTGCTTCAGAAGCCCTTATTAGCCTAAGTGGAGCACTTTTTATGATGAATGGATGGACTTTATTGGACTTCAAAATCTTAACACCCATTCACTGCCATTATAAAGCTTTGAAGAGCCAGGACATTATGTAAAATAACTCCAATTGTATTTGTCTGAAAGCAGAAAGTCATATACACCTAGGATAACTTAAGGGTGAGTAAATCGTGGGGTAATTTTTCTTTTTGGGTGAACTATCTCTTTAAGGGGGCGGAGTCTAAATATAACTATTGGCAGAGGAAGTGTTGATTTATTCCAGTAACAGAAATCATTTGACCAAAAACTTACTACACAATAATGACTCAGTGAATCATTTTTGAATCAGTGTATTTACATGAATCTTCCAGTGATTCACTGAAAGGAATCAGTTTTGGAGTGCCTGTGTGATTCAAGTTTGTTCAGCTGTTCAAGCTGCATGTATAATATAACAGCACTTTGACATGCTACATCGCTGCTCATTTGGAAGTAAATTGTTACTGGAAAAACTGTTAATTTGGAAAGAGCTGAGCTATTGTCATGCTAATGAAAAATGTAGTGCGTAGCATTGCTTCGAGTTAGTTATTCCCCAACTCTGAACTATAACCACATGAACTGTGGGGAGAAAAATAATGCTATTAATCAATTTAAGTTTTCCGGCCAACTACGGTGTGAGGTCATAACCTATGCTTAATTCACTTAAAAATAAATTTAATTAAAATATGTTTTCCTGATGTTTCCTGATAAAGGAGAATTAGAACTATATACTGTAGTAGTGATTTTTATATAGTGCAAAATCAGACATTTAATTACAAATGTACATGTTCTCACCTTGTCAACCATTGTTAAGATCTACAATAACTTATTTATCTAGTTTTATCTGTATTCAATCAAAATAGGCAATTTGGGATTTCACGGTAAAACAGTTTAGGACAAGCTCGGAAATTGAAACGGGCTGCTCAGTGAAGAGCTTTGATTTTCATCGCTGTCAGGTGGGCTGTCATCCTGACCGTCTGGTTCCGTTGAAGAGCTCCAAACCTGTGCAGATTAAGATTCATTTGACCAGCCGCGGCCTCCATTTCCTGAGAGGGGAGCTGGGGGGACGGCTTTTTTGAAAAGAGATGCCTGCCCATCAGTGGCTCTGCTTGAAATGGCAGAACAGTAACGGCATTGAGTCAGGCTTTAAGTGGATGCAGACGGGTAATTCAAGATGGCTTCTATCATCAGAACATCACTTGGAGTTGTGCCTGCGTTTCTGTGGAGGGCTACCAGTTTGCTTTGGCCTTTCTGTTGAGATTGTTGGGCTCACTATCAGTTCATGTGCATGACATTTCAAAAGATTAAATATTCTAGATGGATGCTTTGATGACCAATTTTGAAATCCATCTGCATAGTAATATGCCTGACATTGTTAACACAAAAATGGAAGTTCTGTCATCTTTTATACACTCTCATGTTATTTCAAAACTGTTTGACTCTTTGTTCAAAAGAAGATTTTGGTAACATTTTAAAGAATGTTGGTTTAGGTGACCATTGTATGGAAGCCCGTTTCCACCACTGAAAAAAAAAGGTAATTGTGAGTTTTTATGTCAAAATTTAGATCTTTTTTTCTCGCCATTGTGAGTTTACATCTCACAATTCTGAGAAAAAAAAAATGTGAGATGCAAACTCACAATTGCGAGTTATAAAGTCTAATTCTGAGGGTGAAAAAAGACTAATATGTTCTCAGAATTGCGAGTTTATATCTCACAATTCTGACTTAATTACTCGCAATTGCATATTATAAAGTCAGAATTATGTGATGTAAACTTATAAATCTGAGAAAAAAGTCACAATTGCGAGATATAAACTCGATATAGACTTTATTCCTCAGAATTGCGAGTTTACATTTCACAATTCTGACTTTATTTCTCAGAATTGCTAGTTTATATCTCATAATTCTGACTTTATTCCTCAGAATTGCGAGTTTACATTTCACAATTCTGACTTTATTTCTCAGAATTGCGAGTTTATATTTCACAATTCTGACTTTATTTCTCAGAATTGCAAGTTTATATCTCATAATTCTGACTTTATTTCTCAGAATTGCAAATTTATATATCAAAATTCTGACTTTATTTCTCAGAATTGCACATTTATATATCATAATTCTGAGAAAATTTTTTAGAATTGTTAGAATTTGTGTCATGCAATTTTTAGGAAAAAAGTCTTTTGTAAGACCTGCAATTGTAAGTAAAAAAAATCTGAATTTTAAGATAAAAAGTCACAGTAATTTTAATTTTTTTATTCAGTGGCAGAAACTGGCTTCCATACAATATCAACAGTATCAAAATAACTTATAGCTTATTAATAGTTAATAAGTTGTTAAGTTTAGGTATGGGGTAGGATTAAGGGATCTAAAATGTTGTTGTGTCTTGCAGAATAAGACATTAATATGTGCTTTATATTTAAGTAATAATAAACGGTAAATATGCTAGTAAAATGCAAGCTAGGTAATAGTGAGAAATAGTCTTTAAAATAAAGTGTTGCCATCAGGACTCAACAATGATTTTTGGTGTAGATTTTAATTTATTTGTGTACATTTTCTTGTGCAACAAATAGTGTATTAGATTTTTTCTTTGCAGTAGTAACTCTGAATTATACAGCTACTGTATAATGTAAGTTTCTGGAAAAAAAAAACGATGTTAGGGGTAACATTTTTATTTTCATCTCATTCTGATCACAAATCATGCTTGTAACAAAACCTCATCTATATTAACCATATAAAAAGCATAACCATGATGTTCAAATACCATGGTAATGTTATTTAGAACAGTAATATCAAAAATTCACTGAAACCCATATGTTTAAGCTTGCGTGGCATAAAAATACAAAATTAAATAGCGTCATCGGTCATCCTTTTTTGTTGAATCCTGAAAGAGTACACCTTTAAATGGTTAAAGAGTAAACCTATAGCTCATGTAGCACGATACAGTATTAATAAAACTCCTCCAGCTGATTGATTTATGAAATGTGAAAGTGCTTAATCAAAGCCACTTTTGCTTGTTTGTAAAAGAATAATGTCAGGATATTTCTCCTTATTAGTTTAAGTGTGGTTCCTACCACAAAGACTTCTTGGCTTCTCCATTCGTTAACTCGACACAGCAGTCAGCGCTGAGCCGCCCTCTTCCACAAGTGTACTCTAATGTACTCCATTGGCTTCAATCAAATATCTGAAGCCAATCATATTTAAAGTGTCATATTTCAATTACATTTTTAAATTTATAGCCTTGTTAAAATGAAGCTCACATAGAGCTCGGCTAATTTGATTGCATCCCCCAGACTCGGGAGCCAGGCCTGGTATAAAACGCAGATGGTTTGAAAAGCACCCTAAACATCTCCATATGGACGGGACCCCCTAACAAGCGGCTTTTGGTGTATTTGCATAACATCGCTGGTAGTTGGGATGTGAAGCACGGCTTTTGCTATTTGGTTTCCTCCGAATAGGATTTTAAACCTGCAAGCGGTGCACTAAAACCTTATCTCGCTGCTCTCCATCTCATCTTCTTTTTTCCATCTGCATTTCACACCAGAATCCCTCCATCCTCTCATGGCTCCTTGATCCCTACGCTGGCAACAGCTGCTTGCCATGTGATTGGAGACTTCCTGTCATTATAACTGATGTGTTTTTATTCTTTCCACTTCCTTGAAGCCTGATCAGAATTAAAATTGCTGGTGGAATTTCCTGTCAAGGCAGGTCATTTATTCAGCAAGTGCAACCGCTGACAAGCCTTTGATTGGCCGTTGCCCTTAGCAATCACACTCTGTACAGTTTATTTGTTTTTTCCTCTCGGCCTACAGATGCAGCTTGAGCTCACAGCTGTCTTTAGGTACAGGTTGTCTGTCCAGGGGAGACCCTGCCCCTGCGAGACCTCTCACATGAGAAAGAGAGGAATTTTTAATAGGTCTTTCCACCACCTGCTACAGCTTGCATTCTGTGTTTGTTCAGGCCGGTGCAGAGGTCTCGTCCACTGATTGGTGAAACTAAGCAGATGCCTTTTTCCTTTTCTTTATTTTTTTCCTCTCTGACCCTCTCTCTTTTGCCCTGAGTTGGGGGATGCAAGAATTGCCAGGTGTTAGCCCCCTCGAGACTGCACTATAACACTGTCATGAAGGCTGCACCAGCAGCAGCCAGCATGTAGTTTGATTAAGGTCAAATTAACCTCAGTAGTTTCCAATATGCCCTCTACTTACAGTACTATGGCTAAATATATGCTTGGTTAAATGTCTTCTAAAACAATTAGTGGTTTTGAGGAAAACATTCCAGGATTTTTCTCCATATAGTGGACTTCAATGGGGATCAACGGGTTGAAGGTCTAAATTGCAGTTTCAATGCAGCTTCAAAGGGCTCTACACAATCCCAGCCAAGGAATAAGGGTCTTATCTACTGAAACGATTAGTCATTTTCTGAAAAAAAATCAAAATGTATGTACTTTTTAACCATAAATGATTGTCTTGCACTAGCTCTGCAATGTACATCCAGAAATTCACGCATTACATAATCACGTTGGTTAGTTATTCACCTGTGTACTCCAGTTCAAAAAGGTAGGGTAGGGTGAAAAACTCCATCTCATTTTCTCCTCCAACTTCAAAATTGTCTGACATCGTTGTTTTACCTTTTTTTGTAATAGGCGTTTGACTTTTTTCACGTTTGCCTTGTAAACTCTGGGTCGGTACTTCTGCCTACGTCATGTGTGACCTTTCCAGCATGACTACGTAATATCTGGTTAAAAAGTATATCAAGTTTTTTGTTTTGTTTTTTTAGAAAATGACCAAGACTCTTATTCTTCAGCTGAGATTGTGTAGAGCCTTTTGAAGCTGCATTGGAACTGCAATTTGGATCTTCAACCCATTGGCTCCCATTGAAGTCAACTATATGGAGAAAAATCCTGGAATGTTTTCCTCAAAAACCTTAACTTCTTTTCGACTGAAGAAAGAAAGAAAGAAAGACATGAACATTGGATGACGAAGTAGATTATTAGGAATTTTTAATTCTAGAAGTGAACTAATCCTTTAAGTTTGGGGTCAGTAAGTTTTTTTATGTTTTTGAAAGAAGCCTCTTATGCTCACCAAGGCTGCATTTATTTGATGAAAAAATACAGTAATATTCAATGTCTCATGATCTTTCAGAAATTATTCTAATATTCTAACCATTTCTTATTACTATGTTGACAGTTATGCTGTTTAATATTTTTGTGCAAACTGTAATACATTTTTTCAGGATTTTTTGATGAATATAAACAGCGTTTATTTGAATAGAATCTATAGAAATTAGTTACAAAAATAGTAGGGATGTAATGATACAAAAATGTCACAATACGATAATATCACAATATAAGTCCATGATACAAAAAAAAAAAAAAAAAAACACAAATGAAGACTTGGGGAAAAAAAAGAAAATTTTGTACATTTTAAAGTTAAATTATTTTATCTAATGCATGTTGAGAGTTCAAAATTAAGAGCTCCAACCCATGTTCTTAAAAAAACTCAGAAAATGTCAGAAAAAAGTCAGTGGCTGTATCCGAAATCGCCCCCTATACCCTATTCCCTATTCCCTACATTAGTCCACTCGTACAGCTCCAGCTCCAAGCCTATGCGTCTCCATGCATTGTTTCTTCTATTAGCGTCAAAATAATGGGGGCTTGACAAATCATAAAGTTCAGGAAATCCCTGGACCACAATGATGAGCTGCTCCTCCATGTTTCTACAGAGGTTTCAATGTAACGGAAAAACGTGAGGAAGCTGATTGGTTGGTTCATGTCACATGACCTGCGGTGCGCTTGCTGCATTCTGAAAAGTTGAGATGTTTTTATCTCGATGCGGCGCGGACGCGCCTGTAAAAAAACGAGCGCGTCGCACCGCGTGCGCGTCGCGACCGCATCGCTTCCATTATGCGCGCACAAGCCGCGCGTCTACATTTGAAATAACGAATTTGAGCGCGCAAAAGACGCTACATGTGAACGGCCCCTATTGCTAACTGTTTAACAATCATTTAAAATGGACAGTTCAAGTAATAGGATTTATCTTGAACTATGTCAAGGAATTTACATATAAACCCTGGTTAAACAATTTAATAATCAATTTACAACAAATTTGTACCCGTGTTGTACGCTGTATTACGCAGTGGATGAGCGCGTTGTAAAATGAACAGATGGATGATTCAGCTGCGGGCGCCATCGTCTGGCGAGACGCGGGAATTCAGTCAGCGCGCGACTCTCACAGTCCATTATGGGTTATCTCTAGCTGTTAAGTGTACATTGGTTGTACACTCGTTTTTGCGGTGCATTGTGGGATTGAATGAGTGCACTCGGGAATGTCCACTATGGTTTTCGAACACCACTTAAAATGGCTGTCCCCTCAAATAGTGCCCTATTTGAGGGTATAGAGGGCAATTTCGGATACAGCCAGTGACTTGACTTGTACTTGAACTTTAAAGTGGACCCTCTTTTTATTGGTGATATAATGTCTCAGTCTAAATTACATTCACACTGGCCAAACAAATTTGAATATAATAATAATAATAATAACAATTTTAGATTATTGTTATTCCCATGACAGTAATAGTCATATAATGCAAAACAACAGCACTGTAAAATAAATGAAAATGAATATTTTTATAGGTATATTAGTTTTGCTTTACACTACAGTAGGGAAATTACAATACTTCTTTACTGATTTCTACACTTGAAGGAGATATTTCGAATTTTGTTTGTAGTAACGTTACCCATTTAAACCGCTAGCAGTCAGAAGTTCATACTGCACTTTTAAGCTTTTATTTTGATGGAAAACGGCAGTAGAGCTTTTATTTTGACGGAAAACTCTAGCTTAGGCTAAACTCACAGCACAAACAATAAACAAGTTCACTGCGTTCACTGTGAACTGAGTAGAGGTCGACCGATTCGGCCGATATATCGGGCCGATATTTGCGATTTTTTAATATATCGGCATCGGCTGATATCCATGTTTAGTAGCGCCGATTTAAAGTCAGGCATGTCTGCGAGCAGCCCCGTGTTATTGCTGCGGTAAAACGCGCTGCTGTGAAGGACCCCAAACTTTTGTAAGGTTCAATAACAGTTCTGAGAGATAAATGTAAGGCTTAAATTCTGTCCTATGGTCATATATTTACTATACATTACTAGTAAACTATGAAGTGTTGCTTTCACTTAGTGAAAGAAAAGCACAGAACCGTTGGGAACTGGCATAATGTTACTGCTGGTTAAAGGTTTGGCAGGCTCTCACAAACAATGCAGCTTTGCGATTACTCCGCCTCGCTCAGAGACAGTGATGCACGGAGGGTGGTTATATCCGCGGGTCTGGTAATAAAAAAATGCATTCTACTTGTGGGTGGGTCGTGGGTGGATGAGATAAATCAATAATGATGTAAACATTAACTACATTTTCTAAAATCTGAACCTTTTTTTCAGCATGGATTTGGCTTAAAAGCACGAGTGATTAAGCCTATATAAGTGTGCAGCGATGTGAAGATCAGCTGTTAAATTAACCATCTATTCATTATATTATCATGCAAAACTAAGAATTAGAATAATTGTAATAGGAAGATCGTGTGCGGTTAAAATTTCTGTGTTCAAAATTTTATATTTAAAACATTAAAGTTTAACATTAATCTCAGCTCTTTAACTTTTATGTAAATGATTAACAGTTTTTATATTATCTGTTTTATATATTTAATACTTTGGTTAACTTTGGTTAAATCTTTCATAATAATACTGTGCAGTGCACAAAATCAAGATCCGAAAGATGGTTCATTATGTTCATTGTTCATGATGTTAAGTTTAGAAATGATGTGCATCCACTTATTATTAGTGTGACATTTTAGCATGCAAATAAAGGGAAGAACTTCAAGATATCGGCCCTAAAAATCGGCCAAAAAAATCGGCAGCACATATCGGCCATCGGCTGACCCTGACCTCTAAACATCGGCATCGGCATCGGCTATAGAAAAACCCATATCGGTCGATCTCTAGAACTGAGCTGTTCTGAGGCGTGGAAAAAACACCGGATCACAAGCTGATTGCCTGAATAGTGTGCACGCTTTGCTTTGAAGCGCACAGCGAAAACTTGATGGTTTTAGTTCGTTTGACAAATACTGTGCCAAAGTATAATGGCCCAAAACACAACTTTAAAAACCTTTTAAGTTTTAAAAAACTTTTTCCCCCGAAGACCTATATCGTTTCTTATCATCATGTGACCACAATAATATTAAAAATATAGTTTTGCTATTGATATTGATAATATCGTTACATCCCTAAAAAATACATTTAATAAATGTTTTGACTGTCACTTTTGTTCAAATGAACACACACACACGCACATGACTGACGCCAAACTTGAGAAGAAATAAGATATGTTTAGGATTCTATGCTACATCTAGCCCTGCTGGAAAAAAAAAACAAAATATGCTGGTTAGGTATATTTTAAAGCATGGCAGCTGATTTGAGCTGTTTTAAGCTTAAACTATCTGTCATGCTTCAAAACATACCTAACCAGCATGTGCTGTTTTATTTTTTTAACAGTAAGGTTACTAACTTGTCACTCTAATCATGCAGATTCTTTGTACACAAGGTTAGAAGGTCTTGTTTTCAATGAAGCATTAGGTTTTCTTTGGCTAATATCTGATGCCTGTGGCTCAACACACTCAGGCGAAGAGTTTCCTAATGGATCCAAAAAGTACTTGGCTGTGTGTACTGTGTTCATCAGCTGGTTGTGATGTTTTGCTGACCCCAGTTTAGCCTCTGATGCAGGTTCAGTCACGTGCAGGTCCAGCCCTTGTGTTTCCAGCAGTATCAGATCCCATGATAGATATGGTTTCATGAAGATTTATGCTGGTGGTCTTGGAGAAGTTGGCAGAAATGAACGCCAAACCTGTTAGCCAGTGGCTCATTTGTGGTATAAAAGCCTTCCAGATCTCACCATCAGAAGCGAATGACCTTAAAATGACATTATTGTAAAGCAGCAGCACTGAATGTGTGGAGCATGTAGTCATGACTCAGCAGTCCTGGTCAGTCAGGGGTTGTGACCCGTCTGAACTTTTAACCCCGCTGAGCCGTAATCTAAATGTGTGTGACTCTGTTTAGGAAAATTTAATTCAATGAACTGTTCGCTTCCGTCTCAGCTTTGCTCAAATGAATATGGCTAGTGTGATATGTGTCCAGGTTCTTGTCTGTTGGTTGGGTGGAGATCTGTCTCTGCTAAGTGTACATTGTTGTTGACTCAATCAAATTACCCGTCAATCACTGAGCGCCATATTCAAGGCTCCAGTGGGCTCTTGGCGACATAATTTGTATGAAAGAACAGGCTTGTAATTCCTAAAGACTGCTGGGAGTGGATAACATTGCAAAGGCATGGCTCATCCACTGGACAGTGCCTTAGTGGGTTCTGGGAATATACTCTCGGCTTCCCGGTTATATACTTTCCTCTGGCCTTGCCATTGTTGGCGTAATGTGTCACACTGTGCATTTTTAGAGAAAGTGACCCCTGAACATTTGGCATCCTTGAGTAGACCGGCAGTGATTAAATGTTAATCTGTAAAAACAGTTTGTAAAAGAACACGTTAGATCTTTTTTGTCACTCTGAGAGGAAACAATTGTTCATCCAAAGGGCTAGTTCACCCAAAAAAGAAAATTCTGTCATTGTTTGCTCATTGTAAACCTTTCTCAGGACTTCAGATTTCCACACAACATCCAAAAAAAGGATAAAAATCTAAAATAAACAATCATTTAAAATGTAGTCATTTTTGTGAATTCATTTGCAGTTTTGTCAGACCTGATCTTGTTCGCCAGTGTTTCCTACAACAACAAAAACACTGTGAGCCTTGGTGTCCAATTTACAAATTACTGTTATGAATCAGTTCTTTTTAACTGGTATTTTCTCATTTAATTTTTTTTCTCACTTGGAACTTTTGCAATTTGAATGAGTAAATTGTTTGTTACTGCTATAACCCCCTGACCCCCTTATTGAACTACGAGTATTTTTTTCAATAATGTATGTTTCAAAATAAAGTAACTGATGCTGTCATTTATATGTTTTAGAAAATGTAATTATTCTATATTAGCAATTTGAATCTGAGTCAATGAGTTACTGAGCTATAAACTGACTCCCTCATTGAACTACAAGTAATTTTTCAGTGATATGTGATTCAATATAAAGTAACTGTTACTGTCAATTATATTTTACGTTTTAGAAAATTCAATTATTCTGTATTAGCAGTTTGAATCCGAGTCAATGAATCGTTTAAAGTTTTAAGATTCCCTCACTGAACTACAAGTATTTTTTCAGTAATGTGTGTTTGAAAATAAAGTAACTAATACTGTCATTTATATTTTGTTTTAGGAAATTAAATTATTCTGTATTAGCAATTTGAATCAGAGTCAATGAATCGTTCAAAGCTGTTACTGAGCTATAAACTGACTCACTCATTGAACTACAAGTAATGTTTGAGTAATGTGTGATTCAAAATAAAGTAACTGTTAATTTCATTTATATTATATGTTTTAGAAAATGAAATTATTCTGTGTTAGCAATTTGAATCAGAGTCAGTGAATCAATTACAGATACTGAGCTATAAATTGACTTCCTCATTGAACTACAAGTAATTTTTGAGTAATGTGTGGTTCAAAATAAAGTAACTGTTACTGTCATTTATATTTTAAATTTTGTAAAATTAAATTATTCTGTGATATTAATTAGAATCAGAATCAGTCAATCATTTAAAGCTGTTATGAGCTATAAACTGACTCTCTTAGTGAACTACGAATAATTTTTCAATGTGTTGTTCAAAATAAAGTAGCTTTTACTGTCATTTATATTTTTTATTTTAGAGAATTAAATTATTCTGTATTAGCAATTTGAATCAGAGTCAGTGAATCATTTAAAGCTGTTACTGAGCTATAAAATGACTTCATAATTGAACTACAAGTAATTTTTCAGTAATGTGGTGTTCAAAATAAAGTAACTGTTACTGTCATTTATATTTTACTTTTCAGAAAATTAAATATTCAAATTGCTAATACAGAATTCAGAATCAGTAAATCATTTAAACTGTTTCTGAGCTATAAACTGACTCCCTCCGTGAAGTACAAGTACATTTTTTATTAATATGTGGTTCAAAATAAAGCAACAGTTGCTGTAATTTATATTTTGTTTTAAAAAATATATATTTTGTATTAGCAATTTGAACTAGTCAGTGAATTGTTTAAAGCTGTTACTGAGCTATAAATGGACTCCCCATTAAACTACAAGTAATTTTTGAGTAATGCGTAGTTCAAAATAAAGTAACTGGTTCAGAGTCAGTGAATCGTTTAAAGCTGTTACTGAGCTATAAATGGACTCCTTCAGTGAACTAAGAGTAATTTTTCAGTAAAGTGTGGTCCAATATAAAGTAACAGTTACTGTCATTTATATTTTACATTTTAGAAAATTAAATTATTCTGTATTAGCCATTTGAAACAAAGTCAGTGAATCATTTAAAGCTGTTAATGAGCTATAAGCTGACTAGAAAATTAAATGATTCGGTATTAAATGACTTTATATTACATTACAACACTAAACATAAAACATACATAATTTTATTGTAATAAATAATGGTATAATTGTAATAATAATGGTAATAATGTTATTTTAAAAACACTCTTGTGGTCCAAATGTGGTCCAAACCAACAGAGCTTGGATCTAAGACTAAGCCATTACACTTAAACAGGCTCTACCGCTAATTACCATCAGCCGATAAGAAATGTTTCAACACTATAGTAAAAAAAGTCCAAGTATTTCAGCCGTGCAAAGACCCTTGTGCAAGA
The DNA here is from genome assembly GCF_049309525.1 of Garra rufa. NCBI lineage: Eukaryota > Metazoa > Chordata > Actinopteri > Cypriniformes > Cyprinidae > Garra > Garra rufa. The sequence continues at coordinate 24,029,338 of NC_133377.1, forward strand.
TAGCGAGACCCAAGGTTAGTTCAAAACTATACAACTTTATTGCAACCGTTACGATACTGAATTTTGTAATGTCTGTATTGCACTTGGTCTCCCCCAGTCCTGGAAACCATCTCAAGGAAGTCGAACAGTTCAGAAGGTCATGGAAATGATGTGGTTCTTTGTTTCTCACAATCTCCCTCTTTCTCTATTTAACGTGCGCACGTACGCTTGTGTGTGCGAGTGTGCATTAGGCGTCTTTTGCTGGAATTTTTCAGGGCCATTAGCTCTGGGGGTCTCCAGTGGGAAGTGGTGATTCACTTTTTTTACAGTTACTTTTTTGGTAAACTTGTGGTGGTCCTGTAATGGTTCCTAATTGCAGGCAAACTGAGTTCTAACTAACTGCTAATCTGAAAGACATTACAGGGACTTTGCAGAGACCACCGTAACCAAGCGGTTGAAAACAACAGTGAATGTCAATTGATCCCAGCCAAACATACTGACTCAATTAATTAATTGCTTTTTCGGGTCAGCGTTTGTATCTCAAGCGTCAAAATAATCATAATGTTTGATGACACAGCTATGATTATTAACTGTCAGGTTAATTGAGATTATAATGTTTATTTCAGGTCATTCTCAAGTTATATTTGCTGTGAAAGATGCTTGAAGGGCCTACTTAAACTATTTCAAATTCTTTAGTTTCTGACAGATGTATTTAATATAACCTTGACAAATAGTTTTGCCTTGTGAAGAGCGTGTTGCAGTTGGCGTCCCATAAACAGCAGTTTTCTGAGGGTCTCATGATGATTGTGGTCAAGGCTTTTGCCATTCGGCACCAGCTCGCCCTCAGTCTGGGTTGAGCCGGGCGTATGGGTCACATATGGAAGCGCTTCATGCTGGTGTGTTGTTTTAGCTCTTTTATACAAGAGAAAAGCTGAGGGTGTCTGTGTTCACAAAACTAAAGGTTAGCCAAAATTCCCTCTCATACAACAGTGGTTGCTATTTTCCTCCATCTCCGTCCCGGGGAGAGTCATGTCGCATTTAGATACTGTTACATTTACTCTCTTTTGATCTGCAATGTCAAAATTAATTGGTGGCATTAGAGGGGATGTCTGTCTTTTCTCCCTTTGCTCTGTGCTGAAATGCTTATACTTTGAATTCATCGCCATCATCTGACTCTGGTTTCAAGCCCGAAAAGGCCCGAATCCCCAATGGTTTGGATCGAGGTGGGATGCGATCCAAAAAGAAAAAGAAAAAAAAAATCTGATATCAGACAATACAATGTCTTTCACAGTAGGTGGACCATGCCAATCTGGACCCAGATGATTACAATTTTCCTCTTTTACCGCCACATAATAAGATACATGAAACCACCTCTGCCAAAAAATCGGCCTCTGTCCACGGAGCCACTATAATAATATTTGCCATCTGATGTGTGTTGAACATCAGATGGGATACTGTTTCATTCCTCTGAACAGTTAAACTTTTTCCATGTAGCACACAAAAGTTGAAAGTACCATATTCCCAAGGAACTTCTAAGATCATTGTAAGATCAGGTGAGGTGGTGTACAGGTCTGGGTGGTCGTATGATTGCTGCTACAGAGGGTTTCAATTACTGTAGGTATTTCACTTATACATGTTAAAGAAAATACAATTTTTTTTATATATATATATATATATATATATATATATATATATATATATATATATATATTTCAGTTCCACATGTAAAAAACAAAAAAAAATTGTATATACAGTATATATACAATTTTTATTTGTTTTTAACATGTGGTCGTACGTAGCACAGGTATATTTGTAGCAATAGCCAACAATACATTGTATGGGTCAAATATCAATTTTTCTTTTATGCTAAAAATCATTAGGATATTAAGTAAAGATCATGTTTCATGAAGATATTTTGTAAATTTCCTTCTGTAAATAGATCAAAACTTAATTTTTAATTAGTAATATGCATTGCTAAGAACTTCATTTAGACAACTTTAAAGGCGATTTTCTCAATATTTAGATTTTTTTCACCCTCAGATGGCAGATTGTCAAATAATTGTATCTGAGGCAAATATTATCCTATCTTAACAAACACACATCAATAGAAAGCTTATTTATAAATGACACTTATGATTGGTTTTGCCCCCTGAAATTGATTTCCAGTGGCATTTTTACATTTGTGAGGGCAATCTTTATATTTACCTTATTATTATAAAAAAATACTGTTGTACTTAAATTTACCCAATTACTCTAATCAAATCAAGTACAATAACAATAGACTGTTTCAAATTGTATATAAATTATACATGTAAAACAACTGGAGTTCATAGGGCTGCAATATTATGACCAAAAATTCATTTTTTCCATTGCTCTTTATATTGTAGCAATGATTATTAATATCAATATAGAATACAGTATCAAATGTTTTTGTTTCATTTTGGGCATGTCGCACTCTGGCTTCACAAACAAACATGTCGGTCCATGACGTTAGACAAGACTAGCACAAGTTAAGCAAAAAATCCTGTTATAATCACAATCACAATTTTCAGGGCAGACTAATCTTAGCGCTTCTGATTGGCCAATGCATTTCTTAGTTCAAAAGAAACACTGCCCAAAACAGAACGGAAAAGCAATCTATAATGTGTGTGTGTGTGTGTGTGTGTGTGTGTGTGTGTGTGTGTGTGTGTGTGTGTGTGTGTGTGTGTGTGTGTACCTGGTATTCATCATGTTGTGGGGACCAAATGTCCCCACAAGGATAGGAATACCAGTAGATTTTGACCTTGTGGGGACATTTCTCAGGTCCCCATGAGGAAACAGGCTTATAAATCTTGCACAATGAGTTTTTTTGATGAAGTAAAAGTATGCACAATCTCCTGTGAGGGCTAGGTTTAGGTGTAGGGCGATAGAAAGTACGGTTTGTACAGTATAAAAACCATTACGCCTATGGAATGTCCCCATAAAACATGTAAACCCAACATGTGTGTGTGTGTGTGTGTGTGTGTGTGTGTGTGTGTGTGTGACCCTGTCCCACAAAACCAGTCATAAGGGTCAATTTTATTGAGATTTATAAATAAGCTTTCTATTGATGTATGGTTTGTTAGGATAGGACAATATTTGGCTGAGTTACAACTATTTGAAAATCTGGAATCTGATGGTGCACAAAAATCTCAATATGGAGAAAATCGCCTTTAAAGTTGACCAAATGAATTTCTTAGCAATGCATATTACTAATCAAAAACGTTTTGATATATTTACAGTATGAAATGTACAAAATACTTAATTACTTAATATCCTAATGATTTTTGGCATAAAAGCAAAATCGATCATTTTGACACATACAATGTATTTCTATATTCTGAGTGAAATTTGTTTCCTACACTTATTATTTACCTTTGTTTAAGGTGTCTCTAATTAAACTGACATTTTTAATGAATATATGAAGACTTATAGTACTTAATAGAAAATGTTATATTTATTGCAGTGTCTTGTAACAAATTAGAAGCAAGTGATTATTTGTGTACTGGTTGAATGAGTTGTTGTGGTTATGCACTACAGGGGACATTAGGGGGCACTCTTAGCACATCAACATCTCAGAAAATGCAGCCGCACTCAGACTTCTGCTGCTGTGAAAAGCCATGAATTGTGTACTTAAGAAAACTCCATGATATAATTTATTAAATAATTAAATTCCGGATTATTTATCTTGTATTGTAAACGTAAGAAGTAGAATAGTGTATTTCACTGCTGAATGATGGAAATCGGTTTATTTTATCACCAAGTTCTAATAATTCTGAATAAAAACATGACTTCTTTCAGACACATTTCTCTAAGCGCTGAAATAAATCATGAAATCAAAGAATTTCAGCCAATATGCCATCTCTATTTTGTGACTTGTTGAAAAGTGAGTTTAGCTCATTGCCTGGGTTGAGTTGCTCATTTTGACAGGCTAGGGTTTGGAAAGTTTGAAGTCATGAGGTTTAATCATGCTCTGTGGCCAGTCTGTGCATGGCGTGGCATGATGACTCCCTTAAAGATGTGGTTCTGGGATCAGGCCAGCTTCACTGGCACCACATTTGCGGGCCAGAGACCCGTTGCATAATGTAGGTTCATTACCAGACCAGAGTCTTGGTAGGTCAGGAATATGGGATCTGGAACAGTAGACTCTCAGTGAAAGGAAGAACTAATCATTTTCATTAGAGTTTGTGATTAATGTCAGTCTGAGATGCTGTAAGGGATTCATTTCACATCGCATATAGAATTTAATTGTCAGGGAATTTTTATACAAACTCAAAGACTTGGAGGTTTTCAGAGGTAATAGAGCACTTTTATATGCAGCATTGTTTCGGTGCACAATTACTTTGACTTGCAGGGCGTAGAGCTTGAATAAAAGAAATGTAAGCTATCCAACAGATTTATTGTTTTGTTAAAAATACTGAATTTGGCAATCAGCTGTAGACGAACTAGTTTAGTTTGCTCTGATGGTTAATGGAATCCCGTCTGTGTCAGTCTAAAATAGTGTTAAGTTTCATTCTTATTGTTTAAAATATTTTTGTTAACAATGAGCTAAATATTCTGTTCTGATTAGGTGAAATAACTGTTTAAATAGTTGAATTCCAATGAATGAATTCAATTATTCAGACATCTTTAACATTTCTCACATTATCACTGTTTATTCGCTACAGATTAGAAAATGGTAATAAAATATGACACTAACTTAACCTGTGTCAGAACAAATTCTTTTTGATAATGTCAGATAACTATTATAAAAAGGTATGTAACGTATTACAATCAACCAAAAACCAGGCAACTTTTAGAATGACAATATTTACACAACTATCAATACTTTGTTGACCAGTTACCAAGCAATGCTTAATCTTGTTCAGTCTGTGGTGTAAAAAAGGTCACATTAGCAATTAAAGAAAAAACACTTAAGCAAAACATGGTCAGGTCAAATTGTCTGCCAGATTTTTATCAGTTTTACTGGTAGTCTATTGTATGAAATTTTTTTTTGGTATAATATGTCACAGTTTACTTTATTTAGCTATCCTCGCTTGCATAAATAAACTATAGTGTCCTGCACCCACTAGTAAAAAAATATCAAAAATTATATTTGGTGTCAGAATCAATTTTGGTTTGACATTTTAAAATAGTTTTACCATCAAAGGACTGTCAATATATCAAGTAAAATGCTAATTTCAGTAGAAATAATGATTTCCGAGTGGTTTTGTCAAATAAAATACAAAAGCAGAGTAACTGATTAAATATGATGAAAGAATGTACAGTAGTAAAAAAGTACTAAATTAGGCGTCAACTACAGCCAGAGTAGTTTAATTTGATCAGATGGTTAATGGAACCCTATCTTTGTCTGTCTAAATTAGTATCTAGTTTCTTTCTTATAGTTTGAAGTAGTTTGAATTTTTATTTTTAATTAGCTAAGTATCATTTTTTGTTCTGATTAATAATTTGAGTGCATTTTGCCTAATAAACTTTAGAACCTGAACTAAATAATTTCAGTAGAAATAATGTTTTTTAATTTATTTTGAAGTGATTTTGTTAAAAAAAAATAAAGAAATGGATTATCACATTTAAAAAACGATTTCAATGTCATAAAAGTTTAGTCTAAAATATGTACAGTAGTTTTCTGTTTTAAATCATCTGATCAACTACAGCCACTATTTTTTTTTTTTTTTTTTTTTTTTTTTAAGTTTGGTCACATAGTTAATGGAACTCTTTCTGTGTCTAAAATAGTAACTATATAAATTCACAGTGAGCTAAACATCTTTTTCTGCTCTGGTTAGTAATTTGAGTGCATTGTGTTTAGTAAACTATAGGAACAATTTTATTTCAGTAGAAATAATGTGTTTTAAATTTATTTGTGATTTTAAAAAAGTAATTTTGTCCAAAATAGGATGACAGTTAAATCTAAAATATGTACAGTAGTATGCATTTTAATGTTATATACTAGCAAAGGACTGCAATAAATAAAGTAATTTTTTTTAATATATATGTTTTATTTATTTGATCTGCGACGTCAAAACTAATTGTTGGCTTTTGAGGGGATGTGGCAATCAGATATCATATGGTATTTAAATTGAATTTTATCTAATGGTAATAAATAAGTAAAATGTGAGTCAGTTCAATAAATAGTGTTTTGTATATTTCTCTAAACAGAAATTAAATATAGAATTATTTACACATAAAATGAACTTCCATTATGAAAGAGTGAATTGTTACACAATAGTGAAATGCAATTTCCGAAACTGAAGAAGGTGGTAACTTCCCCACACACAACTTCCCCAACACATTATTTTAAATATTCGGTCCAATCTGACAAGACTTGAAAATCTCCAAGCTAAAACATTTCCTGTGCACGTTAGCAGCGCTTTAGAGAAGATATCTGTTCAAAGTGTGCGCCGCCTTTATCTCGCCCGACTCTGAACATTTCCAGACCCCAGAGTGCTGTCTCGCTCTCTGAGGGGAAGGCAGGTCTGTGCTGCGTGGCCTTGGGCTAGAAGATAGCGGTACTCTAAAAGGGACTTGATGATCAATCTCAGCCGTTTGTCACGATGATGTCATAATGATGACAAACGAGAACGATGAGGAAGGCCAACAAAAGGCCGTGCCCAAATGTGAAGTTGCTTTTCCAGTAAAGAGTCAAAGCAGTATTTGCCACAACAGCAAACTTTGAAGAGCCTCAGAACGGGCTTCAGAAGAGGAGAAGAAAGATAAGGGTCGCTATGATTTATGTGTATGGTTTGATGAGCTGCATTCAGTGCGTTTTAACGTTGTCTCTAACATTTGTCATCAAGCTATTGAGTCATTCATCTAGTTTTCTCTGATGTTTGAGTCATTATTATTAGATTAGATTCAAAGTTATTGTTTTTTTTTGTTTTGTTTTTTGCATAGCACATGTACAGAGCCAATGGAATATAGTTAGCAGCTAACTAGGAGTAAAATTAGTGATTTATCACATAAATAAATAACAATAAAGTGTAAATGAGGTACAAATCATAGTATAGTGTGTTAAAAAAAAAACATTATAGTACAATATACACAGTTAATGTCAAAAGTTTACATACACCTTGCAGAATCTGCAAAATGTTAATTATTTTACCCAAATAAGAGGGATCATACAAAATGCATGTTATTTTTTTATTAAGTCCTGACTTGAATAAGACATTTCACAAAGATGTTTACATATAGTCCACAAGAGAAAATAATAGTTGACATACGCTTGATCCACAGCTGTGTTTTTTTTTTTTCTTTTTTTTTTTAGTCATAGTGGTTCATGAGTCCCTTATTTGTCCTGAACAGTTAAACCGCCCGCTGTTCTTCAGAAAAATCCTTCAGGGCCCAAACTTTGGTTTTTCAGAATTTTTGTGTATTTGAACCCTTTCCAACAATGACTGTATGATTTTGAGATCCATCTTTTCACACTGAGGACAACTGAGAGACTCATATGCAACTATTACAGAAGGTTTAAACGCTCACTGATGCTTCTGAAGGAAACACAATGCATTAAGAGCCGGGGGTGAAAACTTTTGAACAGAATGAAGATTTGTACATTTGTTTTATTTTGCCTTAAAATCATATTTTTTTTTCTTTCAGTACTGCCCTTCAGAAGCTACAGAGTATACTTAGATGTTTCCCAGAAGAAAAAAATAAGTTAAATTTACCTTGATCTTCAAAAAAAAAAGAACTATTATTTTCTCTTCTGGACTACATGTAAATGTATTTTATGTGAAATATCTTATTCAGGTCAGTACTACATAAAAAATAACATGCATTTTGTATGATCCCTCTTATTTTGGTAATATATATATATTCATAGATATATATACGGAATACAGGTGTAAGTACTTTTGCACTTCTATTTGGACTTAATTCTATTTTTTTTCTTTCTGGATTGTAGCTGCAGGGGTGGAAACGGCGTTACTGGTTTGTCGCCCTTTCGTGTGGTTTGTAGATCTGAAATGCAAAGACTGTATCCACAGCCATAGGCTTTCACACAGCTGCAGGAGGCCGTGAAGAGTGTCAGCTCAAGGACCTGACTCCACTCTGGCCTGTGCTCTGTGTGTTTGATGAGCAAGTAGCCAGGAGTACAAGTACTCTCTCCACAGCTTTTTCCCATCTGATTTCACAAGACAGTCTGACACTCTCTGTGTGTGTCTGAGTGAAAGAGAGGGGAAAAGGAAAGAGAAGAGCTTTTGTTGGCTGGATAGGTCACAGTTTGCAGACTGCAGCGTGTGCGGAATCTATCATCATGGCTTAGTCCAGATTTTTGTGAATTATTTTCCTGTTGCTATTTTAATATTTACATTTATAGGTTGCTACATTTATGTTTATTCATGTGGCAGACAGTACATTTAATACTTTTTATCATTTTTTATCAGCTTTGTGTTTTACCCAGAAATTGAATCCATGGCCTTTGCATTTCTAGCACCAGTCATAGTTAGTTACTAAAGATGAATGGTTTAATTTTTTTTTTTACTTTTTGAAGCCACTTGTAGGATGATTTGAATAACATGTTTGGCTTTGGACATCTTGAATCCAGTTTCCAATTTTATTTCTGACAGACAAATTAGATGTGAAATAAAACAGTTTTTTGCTATTTTTAGGTGGTCTCCCAGCTTGATAAGGGTTTAGAGGGTTTTGGGCCTGACAAGTGCAAATTGTCAGGCTAGTAGATCAGATAGACCAACTCAAACCAGATAAGACAAGCAAACCAGTTTGTAATGGTTGTAATTCAGTGTTAAAGGTAGGGATGCACCGAATGTTCCGCAACCAAATTTATTCATATGAAATTAGCAAAAAAAGCTCTTTCGGTGTTTGGTCAAATAAGCGAAAAGGCAGAATAAATTATACCGAACAATGACGTGGCGCGATCAAACAGAGGCACGCACTAATGCAACAAGCATGTTGGCAGTGTGGAAGCATTTAAAACTGTCTGAGAAAGATGCAAAAATCATTACAAGGATGAGAGACTTCCATGAGAAGAAAAAGGGGTGGTTTTTGCTGGTTACTGTATGATGACTAAAATCGTGAAATTGCCTTAAACCATTAGTAAATAAACGACAGAACGTTATGTTGTCTAATACACACTGCACAAGCTCCTTAGCCAGGGTTCAAAGTCCAAAGCGCGAGGGAAATCTGGGTGATGAGAATCATTAATAAATCTGCTGCTGTCAGCATAAAGTAGTACTGAGGTCTTCTTGCGGGTAACTAAAATTCAACATTCATAAATGTTAGTATTGTAATTTTACTGTTGTTCTGTAAAATAAAATAAAAAGGTAACACAAAAATAAGAACAATCATTACAACAACTCTATTAATACATTTATTATAACATACTCCTTTGCTCAGCAAGGCTGCATTTATTTGTACATTAAAAACACATGACTGATTCAAGAACGGGGTCTTAAAAATGGCCAAAGAATATTATTTGACTAATTTATTAATTTTAAGTTAAATTGTGTTTTGTTGGTAGGCTATAATGTCTACTAGAATGTTAAAAAAAATGTTCAGTTTTAAATAAATATTTTTAAATTGTTGTTTTGTAATTGATTTAATTTTTTTGAAAAGCAAGAAAAAACTGTAAAAAGCAGATATTGGCTATTTAATTCATGCAATGGTGAAAAAAACTGGCAAAATACATGGGGGGAAAAACACGAAAAAACGTGTTTTGTAATCGGCCTTCGGCCCAGTGCGTAATTTTGTTCGACTTTGGCTAAGAATTTTCATTTCGGTGCATCCCTAGTGATGATGATGATGATGATCACCCCTGTTTTTCAAAATGTTCATGTGTTTTTGGCTCACTAAAAATGGATATAATTTCTAATCACAAATGCTCATCTTGCACAAGCTCAACACTCATTATGTAGTCACATTTTAAAGGTCATGCGTGAAGTAGGCAGAAGTATCAACTTTGTGTTAACAAAAAAAGTCAAACGCCCTTTACAAAAAAGGGAAAACAACGATGTTGGACGATTTTGAAGTTGGAGGAGAAAATGGCATTTTCACCCTACTATACCGTTTTTGAACGAAAGTACTAACTGCACATGACCTTTCCAGCGTGATTACACAATGCGTGAAGTCACGGGACGCGTATCACAGAGTTAGTGCAAGACAAGCATTTGAGGTTAAAAAGTACACAAATTTGTACTTTTTTTTAAGAAAATGACCGATGGTTTTGCTAGATGTGACTCTTATTCCTCAGCTAGGATTGTGTAGAGTTCTTTGAAGCTGCATTGAAAGTGCAATGTTGATCCCTATTGAAGTTCACTACATGGAGAAAAACCATAGAATGATTTCCTCAAAAATGTAAAAATTTTTTGACTAAGGAAAGAAAGACATGACATCTTGGTTGACATGGGGGTGAGTAAATTATCAGGAATTATCAGGTTATAGTATAGTATAGTAAAACTACTGAAAGTACTCACAGCTTCATTCTCATTTGTGTCATGTTCAGTATGGCATCTAGCCTGACTGAGGTCCGTTAGTGTGTGAGAATTATGACTTGGAGGACGTTTTTCTGGCTTATGTGTCATTCAGGAGTGCAGTAGATAGATAGTGTTTGTCTCGTGCTCAGTTTGTCGTGCCAGTTCCACATTACAGGCCTCTTTCATGTTCCTGTTGCCGCCTCCTCAGTGCTCTGTCTCTGTTGTGGTCTGCAGGCTGCTTGACACCCAACTTCTGAAGCCTAATTTGGGTATGTCTGTTTGTACTTCTTCTTAAAAAAGGGAGACACATGTGTGTATGCAGGCCTGAAAGTGTGTCTTATGTACTGTCACGGTGTCATTGTGTCAATATGGTGGGCAGTAGGGTTGTCCTCCCTACTGTGTCTCATGTCCCATATGGAAATACCCTCGGCCCCTCAGTTCAATTTCTCTCTGTGTTTCTGAGGCCCTGAGGAAAACAAACACCCTCCACCCCCTCGCTGACAAAAAAAAATCCCCACTTGTCAGATGAGGGGATTTTTTGATTGTCTAATCAGCTCCATATCCCAATCCAGAGGCCTGGAGCAGTGCAGCTTGGTCCAATAAAACACTGGATGAAAGACTCATGAAAGTCGCATCCTCCTTCCGTTTAATCGATGGCATCTTATTTCGCTTTTGGCGCCATTTTTTCACCACCATACTCTTTTGTATGTGTCTGTTGTAAAGGTGTGGGGGCCTCTATAAAAGAAAATGAATTTTTATTATAGTTTATTATAGTTTAAGGTTTTTAACCTGTTATCTTAATTCACAGTAAATATATTTTAGTAGTTTTGATATTATTGTTTTCATACAGAAATCACAGGATTAATCATGAATATTGTATTTATTATTTCACTTATTTTTAACTTATTAAAAGTGCTACAGAAATGTATTTTCCTTCGGGGCCCACTAGGGGGCTTTAGCAAACTTGCCCCTAAATTATTATTAATATAGCATTAATAAAGTAAGTGATATAATAATACAACATATAATTATTATAGTAAATGTAATTACTATTTTTATTATTATTTATATATTAATAATTTAATATTTATATTCACAATTTTAATTACCTAACCTAAATGCAGAAAATGTAAACTTAAATTGTCTAATTTGTATAAAAATTTAAAAAAGTCTTTACAGCAACTCTTCAAAATAAAAGTTTGGTTTAACTTGAAGAAACTGTGACAAAAATATATTATTTATTAATAAATATATTTATTATTAAAACATTATTGTTTAAGGAATATTTACCAGACAAATGTAAATACTAGGGTTCGTATAAGGTGCTGTAAGGTGCTTGTATCTGATTTGAAATTTAAGATCTGGAAAATCCTTGAAAATAGCAATATTTTTGAAGAAGTACTTGAAAAAGTGCTTAAATTATTGGAGGACAATGTATGAAAAGTTGATTTTTTTTTTTTTTTTTTTTTTTAGCAAGCACATACCTTTTTCTTAGAAAACACAAAATGACAACAATAACATCAGTTGTGGGCTGCAACTTTCACTTTTAAATGACAATATCCTGGCCGGACCACTGTTGTCAGTGATATAAGTATTTGAAATGAACATGATTTCTTAATGTCTAGTGACATGTCAGGGCCATTTTATAATTAACTGAAATAAATTTCTTACATACAGTTCCTTTAAATGATTCAAATCAGTTTGAAGTACGGATCTAGATATGCAAAGTTCCAATTTAAGTTAAATGATTTGCAATCTGTGCTTTGCAAATCTTTTGCTTTTGCTTTAGATCGGAACTTTGGAGCACGGATCACGAAATAATTTTATTCAGTACGTATGGTGTATTTGGCATATTTGTTTCTGGTCAGAATTTCAGTCTTTTTTTCAGATTTTTTTCTCTAAACAGTAGAAAACATCAAACAATTAAGGAAGTACAGATATAAAAACTAAAAGAAAAAAAAGTATACACAAATATGAAAGAAAATTATCCGTTGTTTTACTGTAGTAAAAGTGTAGTTTGTAATACTTTAGTAGTAATTTTTTGCATGTGCCTCTTTATTTTTGCCATTTTGTTTATTTAGTATATCTTTTTTTATAATTGGAAAGAAAAGACATTGTTTGATAAGTGAGATCATTGATTAAAGTCTTTGAAAATAAAGTATTGCTTAAAATATCCTTAAGTTCTGGAATTTCATTTTTACAATATCTGTACGAACGCTGAAATACACAGCACAGAATTTCTGAAAATAAATAAAATGATAATAAAGTATTTTTTAATAAAATCAGTTAATTAATTATTTAAGTGAATAATTTAGAGATTTTAGAGAGAATTTAGAATCCAGAAAATTTATGGAAAACTGAATTTGGTCAAAATAAAACTGAATTCGAGAAAAAATAAAAACATATTTCATAAGGCTTTAAAAATGATTCATATTTTTAAAAAATTAACCATTAAAACAGAGTCTAGGAAAATTACAATGGAGAAAAAAAGGAAAATGGAAAAAAAAAATAAAAATAAATAAAACGGATTTCATGGGGCCATATATATATATATATTACTATAGGTAAAGTTCGGTTAATAAATGCCTTCATGTTGGAACACTGATTTGAAGTAGACCAGTTTAAGATGCTTTAACCTCATGAATACTGAATAGAAGTGTGAGCCTGACAAGTGCACCGTAATTCTCCCTCAAGACTGATATTTCCATGACCACGTCCATCTGTGACCCATTTGCATCTGGTATATCGCGTGCAGTGTCTTAAGAGTGGGAAGTGCTAAGATCCTCTTTACCACATTCAGAGGCATTCCCTCTCGCACCCTCCATAACAAATCAAACGTTTTCCGCACTAGTCTAATAAGTGATAACCAGAACTAATCTTTCACATTCCCTGCACCCAGCCATTGCACAAATAGCGATTTCTGTTACCTAATTAAGCAGTTAATTAGCTCGGATGTCTTGAGTCCTACACCCTGAGATAAGCTTGTGGTTTTAAGGATGGAAGTCCCGTTTTGATTGAGTGCCGCTGCTGTGTTGGTCATTACAGCTAGCAGCTTGACAAGCGGTGGATTTGAATTGCTTGAGCAGCTTGAGGAAACCGAGAAGAGATTGAAGGCAGGTAAGATGGGGGAGATGTCATTACCTTGCAGGGTAGGTCCACAGTTTCATCAACCTGGCAAGCGGGATGGATGGTTCATAATGTTCCTTCCCACAGAGTGAACCTGTATTAAGCACCAGGGTGGAGTGTGTTAAAGTTGTGTCGTTTATCTATCCCTTCTTCGCTTTTGAGCCTTCTAACCGATCCCTTGATGCCATGTTGGTTGCCGTCACCTCATGGGAGGGCAAATAAACATTCTGACTGGGATAGGAAGGTCAGATGCATTATAAATTGATTTAAGGGCATAGTTTAATTTACAAATTGGCTTGAAAGTTTTCTCACTGAATTTTGTCCAATAGTGTTGATGATTTCCAGAGCGATATGGGGTGTCACGAAAACACGCTTTGGCCAAAAAGCCACAGGGATCTGCGGATATATTGCAAACGTAGTTTGCGAACCGTTTGACCATGACCATGAATCAGGGTTGCTGTTGCTTTGTCCCCCTTCCGTGTGGTCAACGCGGCTTCGTGCGAATGACTTTTCTCTAGACCTGGTCATATCAGGTCACATCCTCCTCCAGACTTGGACATCCCGATCCAAAACCTTCTGACATAGTCTGTCTAGCATGTGGGTCTTCTGGTATGCAAGAGGTGTCCCATTCTCTGCCTGTGCTATTTTTTGTCAGGCCCCAGAGGAAAGGAACAAACTGAAAATGAATGGCAGGGCTCTTTCTTCCTCTCAGGGCAAAAACAGATGAGAGAGAAAGAGAAACAAGGCCAGAGCAGTCCATGGTGGTGTGGTCGGCCTGGGCTGGCTGGCTGCCTGTCTGAGTCTAAGGACTCCTCTATTCCCCGCTGGTCTCTGGCTCAGAAGCCCAGTCGTATTCAGCAGCTAAACCGCACTTGCTCCGGGCCAGACTCGGCTCACATCAGTGATCCACATTCAGCCTCTGGGGAATCAATTGTCTCAGTGCTTATACTCATATGTCATGGATTTAACTCACAGTGTGTACATACTGTATTAACACGAAGCATTTAGTTATTATGAATTTAACATACACTATATTCTATGTGCATTTGATTTGAACCAAACCATTACACTTTTGTTTGTTTGAGAAATCACTTCTTTTTTTTTAAGGGATAGTTCACCCAAAAATGAAAATTACCCCATGATTTACTCACCTTCAAACCAACCTAGCTGTATATGACTTTCTGCTTTCAGACAAATACAATCTGAGTTATAGTAAAAAATGTCCTGGCTCCTCCAAGCTTTATAATGGCAGTGAATGGCTGTTGAGATTTTGAAGACCAAAAAAGTGCATCAATCTATTATACAGTAAAATGTCCACACAGCTCTGGCGGTTATTAAAGGCCTTCTAAAGTAAACTGATGTGTTTGTGTGAGACAAATATCTATATTTAAAACTTTATAAACCGTAATCTCTAGCTTCCGCTAAATTGACGTGCAGTGGCGAATGCGGAAGTGCAGTGTAGAGAGCAAAACAAAACACCGGTCAAAAATTAAAAGAACAAAACGAGGATTTGTGAAGAAAAGCATCCGAGGATTTCGATATAAGCTGTGACTGGTTTTCCTTTGCTGTAAACAAAACTTAGTTCTCACAAGACTAGTATATTCTCACCAGAGCTTAAGCTATGCATCATCCGCTGGAACACCATTCTCTCGTGAACATGCGTAAAGTTAGCAGAAACTAGAGATTACAGTTTATGAAGTTTTAAATATGTATGCTATTCTTACACAAATGCATCGATTCACTTTAGAAGGCCTTTATTAACTGACTGGAGCTGTGTGGAGCACTTTTTATGATGGATGGATGCACTTTATTGGTCTTCAAAATCTCAAAAGCCATTCACTTCCATTCTGGAATGTCCTGGAAGAGCCAGAACATTTTTTAATTGAACTCCAATTGAATTTGTCTGAAAAAAGAAAGTCATATACACCTCGGATGACTTGAGGGTGAGTAAATCATGGGGCAATTTAAATTTTTGGGAAGGTGTGTAATGGTATTATCAATATTGTTGTATCGCGATAACAAAAGTCTCGATATCATCGTGGTCACATGACGATATGAAACGATAGGTCTTCCAGGCATAGTTTTTAAAATATATTTAAACTTCTTATTCAAACATAAAAGGTCTTTTAAGTTGTGTTTTGGCCCATTATGCTGTGGCCCAGTATCTGTCAAACAAACTACAACTGAAAGCACAATATGGCTTAATCCCTTCATCAAGTCTGTTTTCGCTGTGCATTTTAAAGCAAAGCGCACACTTCGTTCGCTCAAATTAGCTTGTGATCCTGTGTTTTCTGTGCCTCAGAACAGCTTATTTCACAGTGAATGCAGTGAACTCGTTTATTGCATGTGTGTGAGTTTAGCGGTCATTTGGCAATGCAACAGCCACCAGTTATGCTTTATTTTAATGGCAGATGATTACAGCATTTCACTAAATTTGTAGTGAGTCGCATTTGTGTAAGCCTGTTTTCACTGAAGTTGGAGTTTTATGTCAAAATAAAAGCTCTACTGCCTTTTCCATCAAAATTAAAGCTTAAAGGTGCCATAGAATGTATTTATACAATATTTTAAATTGTTCTCTGATATCTACATAGAAGGTATATGAATGCATAGGAATAGGCATAGGAATGGGCAAAAAATCTCCAGAAACGGTTTTACAGGTCCATTTACAACCCTAGGATTTGTCCCTAGAATGAAATGCTCTGTTATTGCCTTATTTGGAAGCTTCATGAATATTAATGAGCTCTGCTCTGATTGGCTATTTCACAGAGCTGTTCATCTCTATAGCTGGCACATTGATAAAAATATATATTTAATTAGGAGCTCTAGCCGCTTTTAATATGTGGTTTGTTGAATCTGCCGTTTTGAATCGCCGACATTTTATTCTCATTACTGTGATCGCATGTGCTCTGTCTAAAGTTATAATGCAGAGGGAGTGCTTACTTACCACACAAGTTCAGCTGCTTGTCAATGATACTCGGGATCTGTAAATCATTCGCCATCATCTGCGCAGTTATTTCTCCATCATTCACCATCATCAGCGCAGTCATCTCTGTTTTTGTGGTAAGTGATATCTTTTGTACTGCAGTGTAACAGGCTAGCGCTAGCATTAAGCTAACTGTGTCCCTTCAGTGGCTTACCTTGTTTTACTGATGTACTGATGTTACTGGTGATTGGGTGATGCAAATGTTGGAGGCGTAACTATTAACGATCCCGGGGCTATTGTGTAACAGTCGGTGTTATGTTGGAATTGACCTATTTTTCGGTGGTCTTTTGCAAACACTAGATGGTGTTTGAGACTCATGGTATGTCATGTCCATGTACTGAACTGTTATTATTTAACTATGCCAAGGTAAACACAGTTTTCCATTCTATGGCACCTTTAAAAATCTGTAACGTTACTGCAGTCCAAATTCAAAATATCTCTTTCAGTTGTAGAAATTAGGAAAAAAGTATTGTAGTTTCCCTACTGTAGTGTAAAGCAAAAATAATGTCTATGAAATATTAATTTTCATTTATTTTACAGTGCGATTGTTTTACAATATATGCCAGTTACTGTCATAGGAATAACAATAATATAAAATAGTTGTTATTATTATTATTATTATATTCTGATTTGTTTGGCTTCCTAAAACACCAGTGTGAATGAAATTTATACTGAGACAGTTTACCACAAATAAAAAGAGGGTTGAGTCCCCTTTAAAGTTCAGGTACAAGTCAATTCACTGACTTTTTTCTGACCAAAATTTTCTAGTTAAGAAAATGGGTTGGAGCTTTCAATTTTGAACTCTCAATATGCATTAAATAGAATAATTTAACTTTTTAAAAAAATTCCAAGTCATTTTTTTTATATCGCAATATATATCGTATTGTGAGATATTAATATTATTATATCTCTATTTGTGACGCTGGACCACAAATCCAACATAAGGATCAATTTTTTGAAATTTAGATTTATACATCCTCTGAAAGCGGAATAAATACGTTTTTTTTAATGTTTGCTTTGTTAGGACAATACCTGCCGAGATACAACTATTTGAAAATCTGGAATCTGAGAGTGCAGCCTTTACAGTTGTCCAAATTAAATTCTTAGCAATGCATATTACTAATTAAAAATAAAGTTTTAATATATTTACAACAAAATATTTTCATGGAACGTGATCTTTAAATAATATCCTAATGATTTTTGGCACAAAAGAAAAATCTATAATTTTGACCCATAGTAATTTCTTTCATGGTGGCTTTCACAATAGGGCAAAAAATGCAAATTTTCCATCCAGAAGCCTGTTTTTAAGCCCCATTGGATAAAGATAAATACAGGAAGAAACATTATTGTTTGAAATTAAACCCCAATAAAGGCTGCAAGTCTGTCATGCTACAGCATAATTCACAACAATGTAAGCGACTGCATTCTTGCAAAGCTCAAGTCATTGTTAAGCGTGCCTCCAGGCCCTCGCCTCCTCCTTAACTGGTGTGAACACAAATACACTGGTGTTAAGAGAGTCAGCCGCAACACGTCTGGCACGATGGGATCACTTCCTTCTGTAGACTGGGCACCCACTGTCAGCCCGACCCTAGATAATTAACCTCTGCCACTGGGGTTCAACAAGAAAACAATCCCACAGAGCTCTGTGTGTATGCTAGCGTGACTGTGTGTGCGCCCCGTCTACAGGTGCCTGTGAGGGTGTTAAGCGTCATCCTTCTTGCCATCTGCAGTCGTAGGGCCTCGGACGGCATAGCAGGTGGCTGTGAGCGGGTAGCGCAAGGCTGGCTCTTTGACTGGGGTGACTAGGTTAATTAAGGGGTGAGTCTTCAGGGTCTGGGGGGCCCCGGGGCAGGCGGCTTGGGGGTTGATGGAGTGCAGAAAGAGGCCACGCCACTCACCCTCTCCGCTTCCTGTGGGGTATCTGTGCCTCTCTTCACGAGCGGACCTCTGGATTCATAAACTCGCACAGACGCATGCACACGTGTAGCACATATGTTCTTTGGGACCTGAAGGAAGTGTTTTTTAACTGAGTGTGTTGTTTCTCTTGAGCTCACGGTTGTGAAAATGCAGCTGTGCAAATCCACATCCAACCGAAAAAACAACAGGCCGTGTTGATCCAAAACAAGGCATGGAGTTGAGCGTGTCTGATTAGTATAGTGTCTGATTGTGAAATAAGATGGTATTTCAGGTACAGAAGATCTGTAAGCTATTATTATGGAAGAGTCAGGGTCTCAGGGTGGGTCACAGGGAGGCAGTGAGGTTTGGCAGGTGTCATAGAACAGAAACTGAACGTGACCTTTTGTGTTTCCTTTCAGAAGATGAAGAGGAGGATGAAGAGGTCATAGAACCAAAAGCTGGGCCTGAAAATGACCTGCAGGAGGAGGAAGAAAGCAAGGATGCAAAGGAAGGTAAGAGTGTGTGTGTTTGTGTGTAAGTGTGAGTGTGTTTGCTTAGCTAAATCTGACAAAACCGCCCTATGAGGATGCCCTCGAAGACAGAAATGATACTTACTTAAGCTAAATTTAATTGTTGTTGTTGTTTATTTATTTACATTTTATTTAATATATAAAAATAATAAAATAATATTTTTTTTCTTGTAGACCTACGGTTTTATACTTACCTTTTAATTATTAAATTTTTTATTTATATAAAAAAAACACTACGAGTATCTTATCTTATTTTAACTTATTTTATTTTATTGTTTTATTTTATCTAATTTTATTTTATTTTCTATTATTTTATTTTGTCTTATCTTATTTTCTATTATTTTATTCTCTCATTTTATTTTATCTTATTTTGTATTATTTTATTTGATAATTTTTTGTATTATTTTATTTTATTTTATCTTATCTATTTTATTTTATTTTTTATCTTATTTCGTCTTATATATTTTTTTTTATCTGATTTTATTGTATTTTATTATTTTATTTTATCTTATTTTATCTTGTTTTTTTTATTTGATCTTACCTTTTTCTCATTTTATTTTATCTAATTTGATCTTATTTTATTTGACCTTATTTCATCCTATTTTGTATTATTTGATCTGATTTTATTTTATATTTTATTTAGTCTTTCTATTATTTCTATTATTTTATTTTATTTTCTTATTTTATCTTGTTATTTTCTTATTTTATATTGTTTTATTTTATTTTATTTTGTTTTATTTTATTGTCTTATATTATTTTATTTTACCATATTTCATCCTATTTGATTTGATTTGATTTGATTTTGTCTTATTTGATTTTATTATTTTATCCTATTTTATTTAATTTGATTTTATCTTATTTTGTTTTAATATTTTATTTTATTTGATCTTATTTTATTTTGTCTTATTTTATTGTCTTATATTTTATATTGTCTTGTTTTCTTATTTTGTATTATTTTATCCTATTTTATTAGTTTATTTTATTTTATCATTTTTTTTATTATTTTAGATTATTTCATTTTATTATTTTATCTTAATTTTTTTTTTTTTTCTTTTCTTTTATTCTTCTTTTTATTTTTATCTTATTTTATTTAATTTTTATTGTTTTATTTTATTTTATTTAATCTTATCTTATTTTATTATTTAATTTATTTAATATTAATGTACTGATATAACAATGTATTTTATGCCCCTAATGCTACAAAATGCGTTAACTTATATTCATCATTATTCATTAGTGATATTATATTATATTATTTTATTCACTGTATTTTATGCTCTAATTCTACAACATGCCACATCTTTTGTGCTATATATTATATTATTATAGTATAAAAAAAGTATACCCCAGTTTAGCAAATGTGTGTGTGAAGTTACTCTAAAGGTTGTGTGCTGTTAAAAAAAAAAAATCCCAACTCCAACACCCTCCACCTGGCTCAGATTTACCACATTTGACTTCTGTATGTTGGAAGTTACACGGAACAACATCTGCTTAATTCAGACTCAACGAGAGAGACGTCTCTTTACAGTAAAGCCTGACGTTGAGGCGCATGTTCTGCACACATGTTCCATAAGTGCCAATAGAAACCATAACAGATCTGTAGATAAATTACCCACATTGACTAAAATGGCACTCAACTCCTTCTGTGTTGGCATAGCTGGGATTTTATGGTCGCCTTCTTTTGATGTTTCAAAGGGAAATGCATTAATAAGCCATGGGTGGAGTGACATGACATTGAGGGGTTTATTAACATGACGTAGCACCTCTAATAATTTGCAATGTGATTTACAGCTTGCGCTGCTATGCAAGTCATGCGACGTAAACCCTTCCGCCAGTGAAGTAATGTGTGTATCTTACCATTTCAGTACAGTCAATGATGCAAGCATTTCCACTACTGTACAAGGCTTTTTTTCTACCTGTGCTGCTTTAGTAGTTTCTGTTTGGGCCTCCCACATGTCAAAATTCCCAAAGTCTCCAAACAGGATCAGCGGAGCGTTGAGCGGCCACTCGCGTGTGACCCCTCCAGCCGTATCAGATGGCATTCTCGCCGGCCGGGGGCTGGGCTTATCGGGCTGCGGCATTCTGGGTCAGGCCTGATCGAACTTTAATGTCACTAGACCCCAGCAAGTGGACTTCAAAGCGAGCGGAGAGTGCATTCTTTGTGCAAGTGTACAGGGTAAATAACTAGAGAGAGGCCGGACAGAGGCAGACTGTGAAAGCACACGAGGGCTTTGACTCCACACTGACTTTGATCACGCTTTTGTCTTCCTTATGAGTCATCAAAAAAGGCACGCAAATCAAGTGGGCTCAGATCAAAGAGACGGGCCCCTAATAGTCGGGGAGAAAATGGAGAAACGCAATAACATCAAAAACGGAGGAGAAAAACTGGGCGTGTTGTCATTATAGAAAGACGAAGACTAAGAGCCGTGTGTGTTCGCTAATGTATTTGCCTATTCATTTATTGTTTGTTTGTCGTTTTTACTCCCTTCTAATTGGCTTAACTACCTTGAGGCTTGTTGGGAGTCTGGAAGAAGAATGCGGGCGAGTTTGTTTAGGTTCGGTTTGTACAGTTACTGCTCATCGTTATGCTATACGGCCATGATTTTGTCTGTGGTTAAATCCGTTTGTTAGTGTTATTGTATGTAAGTGGTAGGTATAAACACATAGCCCATCTTTGCGGCCGTGACATGTGCCTTTGTGTGTTTGTGTATTAAAACGTATGGCCCGTCCTGTGTTTATTTACTCTGCAGCTGTGTTTACGTCTTCATTTTGTTGTGTTTTGTCTCGCGTGTGTATCAGGCCACCCGCGGGAGCTGACAGAGGAAGAGAAACAGCAGGTTTTACACTCGGAGGAGTTCCTCATCTTCTTCGACCGCAGTATTCGTGTGATGGAAAGAGCTTTAGCTGAGGACTCCAACATCTTCTTTGACTACAGCGGACGAGACCTGGAGGATAAAGAGGGGTGAGAATGTGATACGTAACAGATGTGGCTCTATGTGGAGTTATATAAAGGGATAGTTCACCCAAAAATGAAGTTCTGTCATTAATTACTCATCATCATGTCGTTCCAAAACCCCTAAGACCTTCGTTCATCTTTAGAACTGCCATGTTCAAGGCCCAGAAAGGTAGTAGGGACATTGGTAAAATAGTCCATGTGACCTCTGTGGTTCAACTGTAATGTTATAAAGCTATGAGAATACGTTTTGTGTGCAAAAAAACAAAAATAATGACTAAACATAAGAGATTCTACATCAGAACATGTCGTGGTACTCTTGTGAACGTGTGTCGAAGAAATTGTTGATTAAAGTTGTTATTTTTGCTTTCTTTACGCATAAAAAGTATTCTTGTAGCTTTATAACATTACGGTTAAAACCACTGAGGACTATTTTATTGATGTCCTTATTACTTTCTGGGCCTAGAACGTAGTAGTTGTGTTGCTTTCTGTGCAGGGTCAGAAAGCTTTTAGATTTCATCAAAAAATATCTTAATTTGTGTTCCAAAGATGAACGAAGATTTTACGGGTTTGGAACTACATGAGGGTGAGTAATTAATGACAGAATTTTCATTTTTGGTTGAGCTAACCCTTTAGGAATTTCCTTAAACAACAGTCATAAATTATAATTGGTTCATTACTAATTATTACAATGCAAACTGTGAAATTTATGTGAGAAAGTGGACCACAATTATGTCCAAATGGTAATTACTCTACATGAAATAGAACTACAAAACACTTATGAGCTGCTAAAATCATCTGGATTTCATCTGCATCTTTTGTAAATGTAATATTTACATGCTAACGTTTTCAACTGAAGTATGGGTTGCTTCAGTGTTTTATAGTCTTTTTTTGAAATTACCTCATTTTTAAAAAATTAATTTATAGTGTGGTCATGTTATATAGTTATGACTGTCTGTCTGTCTGTCTGTCTGTCTGTCTGTTTGATAGATAAATGGACAAATGTCTGTTACAGGGTTCAAATCCAGGAAACACAATGCATTAAGAGCCGGGGGTGTAAACTTTTGAACAGAATGAAGATGTGTACATTTTTTCTTATTCTGCTAAAATAAAGTATTTTTTTCATTTAGTACTGCCCTTTAGAAGCTACAAAGGATACTTACATGTTTCCCAGAAGACAAAATAAGTTCAATTAACCCTGATCTTTAAATTCAAAAAGTTTTCACCCCCGGCTCTTAATAGAGCATCAGTGAGCTTTTGAACCTTCTGTAATAGTTGCGTAAGAGTCCCTCAGTTGTCCTCAGTGTGAAAATATGGATCTCAAAATCATACAGTCATTGTTGGAAGAGGGTTAAAAAACACAAAAATGCTGAAAAACTAAAGAATTTGTGGGACCTGAAGGATTTTTCTGAAGGACACAATTTATCATTTGCTTTAGTTTTCTATTGTTTATGGTAAAATGTGTCTTAAAACCCCAGAGCCAATGTGAATAGTTAAGTAATGCCCTCAATGAGCTAAGTGTGTATCCATTGTTCTTCAAAGAAATTCTTGCAGAAGGATGTCATCCATTAACAACCTCTAATGTTGCTCTTCTGGATAAAAAATATTGCATTAAAAGTATTTTTATGCACTGTCATCTATCTATCTATCTATCTATCTATCTATCTATCTATCTATCTATCTATCTATCTATCTATCTATCTATCTATCTGTCCGTCTGTGTCTGTCTGATAGATAAATGGACAAACATTTATCTGTCTGTCTATTTATCTATTTGTCTGTTTGATAGATAAATGGACAAATATCTATTCTCGGTTTCAAATCCCGGACGAGCCCCCAATTCTAATTCAGGAAACACGATGCATTAAGAGCCAGGAGTGTAAACAGAATGAATATGTGTATATTTTTCTTATTTTGACTAAATATCATATTTTTTCATATAGTACTTCCCCTTTAGAAGTTACAGAAGATATTTAAATGTTTCTCAGAAGACAAAATAAATTAAATTTACTCTGATCTTCAAATTCAAAAAGTTTTCATCCCCCTGCTTTTATTGCCATTGTGTTTCCTTCTGAAGCATCAGTGAGAGTTTGAGTCCCTCATTCTTTGGTATCTATCATTTGCTTTAGTTGGTAAAATCCAAGAGCCGTTGTTAATAAGAGTTTCTCCCTCTCAGAGATCTGCAAGGTGGCTCCAGTCTCTCCCTCAATCGTCTGTTCTATGATGAGCACTGGTCAAAGCATCGGGTCATCACCTGTCTGGACTGGTCCCCTCAGGTAGACTGACCTCCCTCTCTGACCTCCTATATGTGTCAGCACCTGTTCATTTAAAAGGGAGAATCCTCCCATTCTTTGTCTCTGAGTCAGCTTTATCACCCTTTTCTCTGTTCTCTCTCTCTCTCTCTCTCTCTCTCTCTCTCTCTCTCTCTCTCTCTCTCTCTCTCTCTCTCTCTCTCTCTCTCTCTCTCTCATCTTTCTCCTGCCTTTACTTTCTTCTCTTCATATTTTCAGTACCCTGAGCTCTTGGTGGCCTCCTACAACAACAACGAAGACGCTCCTCATGAGCCAGACGGTGTGGCTTTGGTGTGGAATATGAAATTTAAGAAGACCACACCAGAGTACATCTACCACTGCCAGGTGAAAACCCTTAACACAACACAAGGTTGCACACTTACCCTCCAAAGATCATGACACACTGAATATTAAGGGAGCAAAAACTGAGCAGGGAAATGTTAAAGGCACGTCATTACAAACCTGTATGAGTTTTTACTCTGCAGAACTCAAAAGAAGATATTTGGAAGAATCTTGGTAGCCAAAGAGTTGCTGGTAGCCATTGACTTCCACTTTTTTTTTTTTCTTCATACTATGGAAGTCAATGGTTACCAGCAAATGTTTGGTTACCAGAATCTTTGTTGTGTTCAACAGAAGAAGTTTGGAACAAATTAATGGTGAGTAAATGAGTTTTCATTTTTGGGTGAACTATCCCTTTACACAAATTTGGGTTTAACTATTTATTTTAGAGATTTAACTTATAGGCAGGATGTAGTACATACTGTGCAGTAAGCATCTCACTAGTATCCTATTCCAAAAATACCAGTAGTATTCCAAGCACTTCACGATATATTTATAATAAAATGACCTAATTGGAAAGCCATGATAAAGGAAGTGGTGGCTTCAATAAAAGGGAGATCTAATGGAGCGTACCACTTCAGATGACGAAATGCATTTAAATGAGCCTAAGGTGATATAATTAAAGGTGCATGCTGGCCTTGGAGTACCGCAGCGGAACAGAGCACCTTATTACGGTGTGTGTCCGCTTGGGTCAGGCCAGAAAAATCCTGAGGTTTGTGTGTAAAATGTATCTGGTGTCGGTTTTTGACGCTAATTATAAAAGACTCTGGTTTGAGAGTCTTTTCAGGGAGACGACCAAGTAAGCAAGTCTGGGAGGCGACAGCCTGGTGCGAGGGAGAGATATTAGAGAGACATTTCTGTAATAAAAAGATGTGGCTTACCACTTCCTAATCCTACCAGCCGCATATGTTTGCCCACCCACATGGTCTGCTCGTGCATGTGCTGCTTTTCCAATGCCCAGCACCTCTCACATGCACACAGACGGATGCTGTACACATACTACACATACACACTCGTTTAGACACACAATTACAAGCAAAGCATATTGCACATGCTTAAAAACAACAGACTTTTTTAAATTGCTGTTTGAAGTTTTTTCTAATTGAATGTATAATTGAAAACTCTCTCATTGTGAGGATATCAACATCCTACAGACTGTAAAATTGCATGCTTAACCTTAATATTTTTTGGTATAAACCACAAAACTATGATGATTTTCTTCAAAAGAGCATTTTAGAAATTTTTGAATTTGATAAAAACTTTTAAAAACTCTTAATTTTTTTTCTTTTTCTTTTTATAAATTGTCAGTTAAAAGATGCTTAACCTTTAGGGTTGAATTGATTATTTTAAGATTAATTAAGTTTTTTTAAAACATCTTTGAAAGACGTCTCTTATGCTCACCAAGGCTACATTTCTTTAAAGAAAAATACATCAAAAACAGTAATATTGTTAAATATTATTACAGTTTAAAATAACTGTTTTCTGTTTTAATATATTTTAAAATTGTAATTTATTCCTGTGGTGCAAAGCTGAATTTTCAGCCTCCAGTCTTCAGTGTCACATAATCCTTCAGAAAGCAATTTAATTTTCTGATTTGGTACTCAAGAAACATTTTTTTACTATTATCAATGTTGAAAACAGTTGTGCTGCTTAATATTTTTGGTATAAACCATAATACCATGATGATTGTCTTCAAAAGAACATTTTCATTTGATGGATAATTTTTTAATTTGACTCTTTATTTTACAATCGGGTTAAAATTAGCTCTGGTCAGTTAAAGGACATATATAAGTTTGTTTATTGTCTATTCATTTTAAATGAGGTTTACAAGCTTGTTAACAGAATATGGGAAATGTCTAAAGGCAGTGGAAAATTTGAATTTGATTATTGCAATTAAATAAACATCAAAACTAATTACCCTGCAAATTTATCCTAATTTCAGCTGTGGCTAAATAAGGAATAAATGGCTAGTTTGGGACCAAATGTTGGTTTGTAGTTAAATTTATTTTTAAGAATTTAAAGATTACAATTTGTGTAAATATGAAGTAAATGGAGTTATATTATTATGTATTAGTCTTCCCGGGATGCTGTAGGAAGGGTCCGAATTCTGTTATTACTTAGAAGTCATATTGTAACTATACATGTTTTGTAGCAGGAAGGAAGTCATGTGTTGATGGGATGATGTAACAGACATTTAATGTTACATCCTAGGTCAGTTTTGGTCAATTTAGATGCCTTGTATTAGCATAAATGAAACCTTCCTTTGACCTGCCTCACTCTGTTCTTCTGTTCTCTGCAGCTCAGTGCTACAAAAAAGATTGGATGTATAGAAAGTACATATAAAAATAAAACCCAAGATGAATGGCATTTCACAGCTTTCTTTCAGAGTGGCCTGAGGTTCAACCATCCTTTTTTTCATCATGAGGAGAGAGAAGTACAGGATCTCCAAACATTTGGCCATTGGCTGAGGATGAAAGAGTTTGGGCCAATTTGCCGAGATATTGTTTTTCGCTCTGGGCTCTGTTCTAAACGCCGGTGCTCCCCGCTCACTAGACCGGGAATCTGATGGCTCTTAATGTGTGAGCATGTTCTGCCGCTTAACCTCCCCAAACCACACTGATCTTATTCCCTCTGAGGTACACGCATGCAAGAGCCATATACTCATCCCCCACACGCTCTTCTTCTCCCCTCCTATTCTCCCTTTGCGGCTTCCCTCACTTTTGGCAGGCCGTGTGGCGGAGTTCAGCAGTTTTGCAGTCGTTTTTCCAGATTTACCCACAGCCGCCACTTTCATGTGCTGGATACTTCAGAAACCCTCCCTCCAGCGCCGCTGTCTCCCACTTTTCCCTCAGTTTCTCTTTTTGCTGTTCCATCTTTACCTCTTTTTGCCACACACTCTCTCTCTCTCTCCTTATACTTCTTCTCACACTCGAGCTCTGTTCCAAAGCCTAGTGAGCTGACTCGCCATCTACTTAGGCAGCTTCCTAACCGTCATGGAAAGCATAGGCAGCACCTCCACACACCGCATAAATAGCACTTATCATGGGAAACTTGACTCACAGTTTCAATTTCAGTAGTTTTCCATTAGCATGTTGCTAAGCTTACAGAGCGATTCTCTAATAAGCCAGTAATGTTTTTTAAAGAAATCTCTTCTGCCCACCATGCCTGCATTTTTTTGAAACTAAAGCAAAAACAGCAATACTGTGAAATATTTTTACTATTTAAAATAATTGCTTTCTATTTGAATATATTTTAAAATGTAATTTATTCCTGTGATCGAAGCTAAATTTGCAGCATCATTACTCCAGTCTTCAGTTCCACATGATCCTTCACACGATCCTTCAGAAATTATTTTTGCATTTATTATTATTATTATTATTATTATTATCAATACTTACTTTTTTTCAGGATTTCAGGATCTGAAATAAAAAGCTTTTACACATTTACAGACTTCTTGGAGTCTGTAACATTTTTTTTTTTTTTTCAGAAAAGAAATTATAGAAATTATAGAAATTAATACTTTTATTTAGCAAGGATGCTTTATATTGATCATAAAGGAATTTGTAATGTTACAGAAGATTTCTATTTTAGAAAAATGCTGTCCTTCTGAACTCTTTATTCATCAAAGAAATCTGAGAAAATTCTACTTGGCTGTTTTCAACATAATATTAATAATAATAAATGTTTTTTGAGCAGCAAATCAGAATATTAGAATGATTTCTAGAGGATCATGTAACTGGAGTAATTATGCTAAAAAATCAGCTTTGAAATCACAGGAATATATTACATTTTAAAATATATTCAAATAGAAAACAAAATATCTCAAAATGTTTACTGTTTTTTGCTTTATTTTGGATCAAATAAATGCAGGCTTTGTGAGCAGAAGAGACGAGAAAAACAAAAAAAAATCTTACTGCCAAATTTTTACTTTTTTATTCACTTATTTATTTTTGTAGATTTTCCAGAATGGGCACATACAGTGCAGACTTCAAATTTGGCTTGAATTGGATATCTTAGGAAATTGCATAGTTCAGTTCAAAGTTTGGTTCTAGTAAGATTTTTTTTTAGATTTTTCTTTTCTGTTTAAATACATTAAAAAAATATATTTTTTTCCCTGTGATATTGTAGCTGAATTTTCAGCAGCTGTTATTCCAGTCTTCAGTGTCACATGATCCTTCAGAAATCATTCTAATATGCTGATTTTGTGCTTAAGAAACATTTCTTACTTATAGCAATGTTGAAAACAGCTGTGCTGCTTAATATTTGTGGTATAAACCATAACACCATAATGATTTTCTTCAGAAAACTCAAAAGAACATTAATTTGAATAAGTATAAATGTAAACGCTTTCACTGTCACTTTTGAGCAATTTAATTCATTTTTGCTAATAAAACTATTACTCTTTTAAAAAATCTTACTGATCCCGACATTTCCAAAAGTTTGAAACTTTGCATCTGAAACTTTGCTCCCCAAGGAGGCAGCTTACTAGCTTTTGAAACATAGCTTCTGTCTCTCCTATGTTTGTCTTTTCTTAATCCTCTCCTTCGTTTCACAGTCTGGCTTCGGACGGTTACAGAAGGCCACTCCTTTTCAGACAGTTGTGGAATATTTCTGAGGTGGTTTGGGTTTGTTTTGGGCTCTGTGTGGCGTGATCTTGGCTCTCTGCTCTCTGCTGTTCTTTCGGGCCCATCATCACAGCAGGCCCAGCTCGCCAGTAACATCACATGACCTTCTAAAGTGGGCTGCCTGTCGCCACATCAAGGGCACACCCCAAAAAAACTGCTCACCGATACTGTCAGCCTTCATCTGCATCGCCTGCATTTTATTGATATCATTTATATTTTACCCAGGATGACTCTATGTGAACCCCTGCTGGATGCCTGAGGCTCGCTGAATAGAGGTTGGCACAGAGGAAGATGTGTTCGCAGGAGCTTGGAGACATGCCCGTTCTGTATAATGCTGGTGGATGGGGTTGCATGTGCTCATAAAGCTGAGTGTAGAAAGGCTTCAAAACCACTCACAGCTTTTGAAACAGGAAGAGCAGAGACCTCCGGTCCACTATGGTTTTACTGCCTACTCTTGTATCCACATATATTACCAGAATGGGTCATGATGGTTGAGTAGTTTATTTGGATCTTTTTTGGTCATTTTTATCTGTAGTTCTTAAAAGGGATAGTTCACCCAAAAATTTAAATTCTGTCATTGATTACTCACCGTCGTTCCTCTTCGGAACACAAATTAAGATATTTTTGATGAAATCCGAGAGCTTTCTGACCCTGTATAGACAGCAGCGCAACTGACACATTCAAGGCCCAGAATGGTAGTAAGGATATTGTTAAAATAGTCAATGTGGCATCAGTGGTTCAACCATAATGTTTTGAAGCTATGAGGAACAAATTAACTTTATAAGTGCACTGCAAATCAAAATAAATTGAGTATGAAACTGCATTACTAAGAATACTGTTCATTCTTAATGATTGGGACATGGCCATTCTTTACTCTGGTCCTGAGGTAAAAGAGAGAGAGATCGAACTACTCGCATTCACTGGCTTCTCTTCCATTGTTCTCTGAAACGGAGATATGGTATTACACGACCTGTGCCAGTAACCACAGAGTGACAAAATCTGTGGGGTGCCGTTTTGGAAAAGAAAGAGGTAGGGAGCGAAGGATGCTGGTGGAAGACAGAGGAGTGCATCTGGAGCTGATAAGCTTTGCTGAGAACCACATGATTGTGGTGCTTCAGGAGGAGGCGGCAGTGAATGTACTGTCTGTTACACAGTCATCTCCTCCCTGACAAATGGCTCCAACTTTTTTTTTTTCCTCTTTTCCCTTTTGGCCTGCAAAAAGGGGGGCAACAAAGGAGGGAGTGTTCCTCATGCCATCTCTCCTCACTGGGTTAGTCCTGTGGATTATCCCATACTGAACCATTCCCATTGATATTATCATGTCCCATGCACTTAGTCCCAGTGAAACCCATTAAACTGCAGGAAAGTGTTGTGGGATTGTGTTTTCACTTGCATTTTACTTTTCAATTTGAGTTTCATCAGAGCTTCGGGTTGTTAGACATCAAGCTGAGCTTGTAATGAGAAATATTCTCAATTAAATCAGTGAAATGACTGCATTGTTGAAATGGTGGAATAGTGAAATTTAAACTCAGGAGGGAACAACAAATAGGAAAGTTCTTAATATTGACATTATACTCATAAAAATACCTACAGTAGTAAGTTTACATTTTGTAAATGTATTTCACTTAATATGTATTGTGTATTATACACTACCACTCAAAAGTTTTTGAAAATCCAAAGTACAGCAAAAACAGTAAAATTTTGAAATATTTTTTACTATTTAACTGTTTTCTATTTAAATATATTTTAAAATGTAATTTATTCTTGTGATTTCAAAGCTGAATTTTTAGCATCATTCCAATCACATGATCCTTCAGAAATCATTCTAATATTCTGATTTTCTGCTGAAAAAAACTTTTATTATTATTATTATATTGAAAACAGCTATAGAGTTATATTTATCTGAAATAGAGATCTTTTGTCTAAATAAAAGTATTAATTTCTATCATTTCAGATAAATGCTGATCTATGGATCTTTCTATTCATCAAAGAATCCTGAAAAAAATGTACTCTACTGTTTATAATATTGATGATAATAATAATAATAATAATAATAATAATAAATGTTTCTTGAACAGCAAATCAACATTTTAGAATGATTTCTGAAGAATCATGTGACACTGAAGACTGGAGTAATGATGCTGAAAATTAAGCTTTGATCTCAGGAATAAATTACATTTTTAAATATATTCAAATAGAAAACAATTATTTTAAATAGTAAAAATATTCTTCTATGTACTTTGGATCACATAAATGCAGGCTTGGTGAGCAGAAGAGACTTCTTTAAAAATCTTTAGTTGTGGTAGTTTAGACAAAAATGTTGGAATGTATCACACCTGTATGTTTTTATACTTAAGTGCCAGTTGAAGCAGGCTGATATCTTAAAATGACTGCAAATATCACAGCTAACCAGTGTGTTGTGACAAAGTGAGCTAATTCCAGTAGCAAAATATTGCTTGAGTAATGGTGTTTATGGCTTCCAGTAAAACTAAGGAGGTGGTTTCAGGGGCTGTGTGTTGAAGATAGACAGATCTTAACCCATGCTCTCCATATGGTGTGAATATACAGCCTTTTCATCCCTTTTCCTCTCAGCGTCTTGTGCCTTTGCCATGTTTAGATTATGACTTTAAAGAGAGTTCAAATACTTGTCATATTTATCTGCGCTTCGTTATGGAGCAAAAGGTTTCAGTGGATTTATGTGGTCATGGTAATGAGGGAAGTATACATCAGATGTTTTATAAACTGAGATTGCCCTATGACATGTTATTCATCATTAAAGGCCCGTTCACATCGAGTCAACAGTGTCCAATGCGTTCAACCCCGGGTATTAAGACTATATCTCTTACTGAAATATGTAGTAGAAAACCACTGAAAGATTTACGTTATTTAAAAAATCTGAAATGGTTGCACTCGGTGAGCTACTGGCACTACCTTTTGCTATTTTCACCACAACACAACTACTGATACTATGACCACAGTTACTGTAAGAGCTTACAGGGGTGATGGATATAAGCGTAGGCTCAAACCAAATTCTGTACCATCGATTTTTCCCCATAAGGAGACCAAAAACCCTTGGATATTGAGTGAAATCCACACTGAAAAACTCCTTCAGTGGCTGCGGTGTCATGACAAGTGTTGGCATGTTTACATTCTGTCAGGATGGCATCTAGCGTTTCTTGTCTCTGCCATTTGTAAGCTCTTTTAGTAGCTGTGGTCTACTAAAAGCCTCAAAGGCATCAGGGCTAAAGTGGAGAGGACAATGACGCAGGTCTTTAGGAAGTTTTATTCGTTCACAGGCCTCTTCCAATTATTTTCTCATCATCTTATTGCTTGGAAACCAGTGAAGACTTACATCACTTCTCTTGTTGCCCTTCAACTGAAAATTGCAACCAAAAATAAAATCATATTACGTCATCGAAATAATGGTGCCTCTTAGTCCAAAATATGTACAGCTGGGGTCAAAAGTTCTGAAAAATAGTAATTATTTTACCAAAATAAGAGGGATCATGCATAATGCTTGTTATTTTGTTGAGTATTGACATGAATAAGACATTTCACATAAAAGACATTATAGTCCACAAGAGAAAATAATAGTTGAATTTATAAAAATGACCCCGTTCAAAAGTTTACATACACTTGATTCTTAATACTGTGTTGTTACCTGAATGATCCACAGCTGTGTTTTTGTTGTTGTTGTTGTTGTTGTTTAGTGTCTGCTGTTCTTCAGAAAAATCTTTCATGTCCCACAAATTCTTTGGTTTTTCAGCATTTTTGTGTATTTAAACCCTTTCCAACAATGACTGTATGATTTTGATCTTTTCACACTGAGGACAACTGATGGACTCGTATGCAACTATTACAGAAGGTTCAAACACTCACTGATGCTCCAGAAAGAAAACATGATTCATTAAGAGCCGGAGGGTGAAAACTTTTTGATTTTAAAGACAAGGGTAGAACTTATTTTGTCTTCTGGGAAGCATGTATCTTCTGTAACTTTTGAAGGGCAGTACTAATGAAAAAATATGATGTTTAGGCAAAATAAGAAAAATGTACACATCTTCATTCTGTTCAAAAGTTTACACCCCTGGCTCTTAATGCATTGATTTTCCTACTGGGGCATCAGTGCGTGTTTGAACCTTCTGTAATAGTTGCATATGAGTCCCTCAGTTGTCATCAGTGGAAAGGTTTCAAATACACAGAAATGCTGAAAAACTAAAGAATTTGTGGGACGTTTGTATGATCCCTCTTATTTTGGTAAAATAATTAACATTTTGCACATACTGTAAGGTGTATGTAAACTTTTGACCTCAACTGGATTTTTTAAATAACTGAATTTTTTAGTAGCACTTTTATGGGTTTTCTACAACAAATTTTAGCAAGAGACATCATTTACATTATATTAAGCCATACAAGTCTTAAAACTCAGGGTTCCCTTTAAGGAGTAAACCGATGGCTACAGAGTTTCAACAAAAAACTGTCAGACATTATGAATGCTTTTGTTTAACAGATACATTCACACAAATCATGTATTTCAAAGCTTATCCAATTAAAAGTAAACTATTAAAGACTTTAGCTTAACTTTAAGAACAGAAAACAGACAGATGGAGTCATCAGAGGTTGCTGCAGGACACAGTGATGATACCATAGCAGACGATTCTGATAAAAACAAAGGCCTGCGGTGTACGGATAGAGGCCAGAGATGGCCATGATTGGCTGTTGGCTGGACTGCTCTCCTGAGCTGAAGTTTCAGGTTACGATACTTCATTAAGTCTCTGATTAATGGCTTCATAGTGGAGTTATTACCCTCTTGTTGTGGTGACCCCAGCTCATGTTCATTAGCCCAGTAATGAAGCGCTGGTCTGGGGAGCGTGTCCCTGACACATGACTATAGGAGAGAGAGAGAAAGAGACTTGGTTCAGAGGTCGGCTTGTGGCTCTGATTGAAATAGCCGTGTATTTAAGCAGCAGTGTTCCCTGTCTCTGTGTTAGTATTCAGGACCGACTGATCATTAATCACAGAACTGAGATCCTTTTCCAGCAGTACTGGCAATCAGACTAATCAAGACTTGAGTGAAACTTTTCAACCTCTTAAAAGATACTAATCAATTTATTAACTGAAATGTTGGCTTTTGATGTCCGGTGATTGTATTATTGCAGCCGGTTTAGTGCCTTGAATGTATCTGCTTTCCATTTTATTTTCTATAATAACACAGTAGTTAAGGGTGGGAATCATAAGAAATTTAAAGCTAATAAATTTCAAACAATTCTTGGAAAAGACTGTTCATTTATTTAGTATTCATTGTCTTGAATACCAAAAAATGTGGCTTAAGTGCAAACGAATTATTGGCTTTAACTGTATTACATAATACTAAACAAACAAAAATGTGGTTAAAATAAATTTTATTGATAAATTAATAAAATACCACTGATTACACAACTCACAAGTTGTGTTTGATTGGTTAGAATGCACTGGTTGCACTGTATGATTTTGATTCATTAAAAAGAACCAAATTATAAGAGTCATTTATTTGTGAATTGGTTGGAACACTGCTTGCACTGTATGATTTTGATTCAACAAAAAGAACCTGATCATCAGAATCATTTGTTCGCAAATCATTTTGATCGCCCTGGGTGTGCTGTATGACTTAGATTCACTATAAAGAACAGGCTCAAAAGAGTCATTAATTTGGGAATTAGACTACTCACTTTGTGCTGTATGGCTTTGATTCACCGAAAAGAATCGCTTCAAAAGAGTCATTTTTTTTGTGATTTGGTTGGATTTGGAAAACCCTGGTTGCACTGTTTGGTTTTGATTTACTAAAAAGAACCAAATGATAAGAGTCATTTATTTGTGAATCGGTTGTAATACACTGGTTGCGAATATGATTTTGATTAACCAAAAAGAACCTGCTCATCAGAATCATTTGTTAACAAGTCATTTTGAATACCATGGATGTGCTATATGACTTTAATTCACTATAAAGAACTGGCTCAAAAGAGTCACCCGTTAGGGAATCAAAGTACTCACTTTGTGCTGTATGGCTTTGATGCACCAAAAAGAATAATCTCAAACAAGTCATTTGTTTACAAATTGGTTTAATTCGGAAAACCCCTGGATGCACTGTCTTGTTTTGATTCCCTAAAAATGACCAAATGGTAAAAATAATTTGTTTGTGAACTGGTTGGAATGCTCTGGTTGCACTGTATCATTTTGATTCACCATGGTTGTGCTGTATTACTTTGATTCCTTCTAAAGACTCGTCTCAAAAGAGTCATTTGTTTTTGATTCGATCAACTCACTTTGTGCTGTATGGTTGTGATTCACCAAAAAGAATCGTCTCAAAAGATTCATTTGTTTGTGAATTGGTTACATTCGGAATACCCTGGTTGCACTGTTTGGTTTTGATTCACTAAAACTGATAAGTGTCGTTTATTTATGAATCGGTTGAAATACACTGGTTGCACTGTATGATTCACCAAAAAAACCCGCTTATCAGAATCATTTGTTCACAAATCCTTTTGATTATCATGGGTGTCCTGTATGACTTCAATTGACTCTTAAGAACTGGCTCAAAAGAGTCATTTGTTTGTGAATTGGTTAGCTTTGGAATACCTTGGTTGCACGGTTTGGGTTTTGATTCACTAAAAATACCCAACTCATAAAAGTTATTCGTTCGTGAAACGGAGTACTCACCAATTCAAGAGTAATTTGTTTAGGAATCAGGTTTCTCACATGGTTTTCATTCAGAAAAAGCTCATGAGATTCATTCAGGATTCTCAGAATGAGTTCTATATGTTTTGCCCTGTAGATTCAGTAGCAGTGTTGCAATAGCTGCAAGAGTATTTGTTTTGAATAATGACGATGCAAAAACCATTAATTAAACAACTTAATTTAATTCCTGTATGTAAATAAATTGAATCACTTTATATTTATTAAGTATTTCTCTGTCAGGCCGCTGTCAATCACACAATCAGACACATGTATTTTCTAAATTTACCAAATAATCTCCAGTCCAACCATCAAACGCTTTTGTCTTAATGCGTTTAAACTTTAAACCAGATTGGCCTGCGTGTCCTGAGTGTAAATAAACTCAACTCGCCTTTATTTTTACCCCTCCAACTTAGTTTATTTTGAGTCCTTTTAAAAAACCACCTCGCATATGAGGCTGCTCCCGAGCCCTCTTAGAAGCCGTATTTTTTTTAGAGGGGGGAACGAATGAAAGAAAAGAGAAGCGTGTTTTCTTTTTCTCTGGTTTGTTTTCCAGTCACTTTAAAATGAACTCTGGGTGCATGACGAGAAGGCCGCAGATGGTGCGGTGTACGATGGGAGACAGTCGTAGTCTTTGCTTTACAGATGACTGGAAAGCGCTATGAAAACATGCCTTTTACACTTCTGTCCTGCTGCTGTCACACCGTGGCGAAAAGGGGAGTTTTGCAAGTAAAACAAATTATCGTTGTCTCCTTGCTGTCAGTAATTGGTCTCCTGAGATAATTGTAAAAGGCGCTACAGAGAATTTGGTGTAAAAATATGTAAGCATGAGGGCACGTTTCATATGACAGGCACTGAAGAGGAACCAAAAACTCAATAAAAGTAAAGACGGAGGGAAAGTTCAAGGCCAATGCTGTCACAACAAAAGGCCGCACTTTCTGCTCTAGTGAACTCTGTTTATGATGCTGTAATATAAAACTGCTGCTCCCACAATCCCTAACATAGTCTTCATCTCTATTTTTCTTTTGTCTTTTGTCCTAAAGATTTTGTCTTGTCATCTCTTTTCCAGTCTCCAGTGGTGTCGGTGGGTTTTGCTCGGTTTCATCCTAACCTGTTGGTGGGTGGTACATACTCGGGGCAGATTGTTCTCTGGGACAATCGAAGTCACAGAAGAACGCCGGTTCAGAGGACCCCTCTATCTGCTGCAGCACACACAGTAAGAGAACCTACAGATACAATCATCAACTACACTCCATCATGAATTCAGTTAACACCAAAGTGCTATGTTCTGTGGAACACAAAATGAGTTTTATCAGACTACCCAAGCCACTCATTTACATACAATGAAAGTCAATGGTGATTCTGACTGTCAAGCATGATTTTCAGTGAGTAAAGTCTTCGTCTGTTTTTATCTACCCAAAGTTAAAAGAGTCGTTTCTTGTGAAAAAGTGTGCTTAATTGTACTGAATGTTCACTTGTAATTTACTTCAAATTCTAAAGAAAGGGTTGACCTAAAAATGAAAATTATATATTGTATAACTTTCTTCTTTCAGACAAATACAATCGGAGTAACATTAGAAGTCAAAAGTGACATAAACCTTGCAGAATCTGCAAAATATTAATTATTTTACCAAAATAAGAGGGATCATACAAAATGCATGTTATTTTTTATTTAGTACTGTCCTGAATAAGATATTTCACATAAACAACGTTTACATATAGTCCACAAGAGAAAATAATAGTTAAATTTTTAAAAATGACCCTGTTCAGAAGTTTATAGTTTTAATACTGTGTTTAATACTGTGTTGTTACCTGAATGATCCACAGCTGGGTTTTTTGTGATAGTTGTTCATGAGTTCCATGTTCTTCAGAAAAATCATTCAGGTCCCACAAATTCTTTGGTTTCTTAGCATTTTTGTGTATTTGAACCCTTGACTATATATATATATATATATATATATATATATATATATATATATAATGACTGTATGATTTTGAGATCCATATTTTCACACTGAGGACAAATGAGGGACTTCACCTATTATAGAAGGTTCAAACACTCACTGATGCTTCAGAGGGAAGCACAATGCAATAAGAGCTGGGGGTGTAAACTTTTGAACAGAATGAAGATGTGTATATTCTTATTTTGCCTAAATAACTTCTTTTTTTATTTAGTACTGCCCTTTAGAAGCTACAGAAGACACTTACATGTTCGCCAAAAGACAAAATAAGTGAAATTTACCCTGATCTTAAAATTCTTCAAATGTGTTTCCTTCTAAAGCATTAGTCAGTGTTGGAACCTTCTGTAATGGTTGCATATGAGTCCCTCAGTTGTCCTCAGTATGAAAAGATGGATCTTAAAATTATCCAGTCATTGTTGGAAAGGATTCAAATACACAAAAATGCTGAAAAACCAAAGAAATTGTGAACAGCTGGCAGGTTAACTGCTTAGGACAAACAAGGGACTCATGGAACACAGCTGTGGGTCATTAAGGTAACAACACAGAAATAAGAATCAAGTGTACAGTATGTAACTTATGAATGGAGTCATTTTTATAAATTCAACTAGTATTTTCTCTT
The DNA here is from genome assembly GCF_049309525.1 of Garra rufa. Taxonomy (NCBI): domain Eukaryota; kingdom Metazoa; phylum Chordata; class Actinopteri; order Cypriniformes; family Cyprinidae; genus Garra; species Garra rufa. The sequence goes on from NC_133377.1 coordinate 24,067,790, forward strand.
GTGGAATATGTAAATGTCTTTTATGTGAAATATCTTATTCAGGTCAGTACTAAATAAAAAATAACAAGCATTTTGTATGATCCCTCTTTCGGGTAAAATAATTAACATTTTACAGATTCTGCAAGGTGTATGTAAACTATTGACTTCAACTGTATATAAGCTTTATAATGGTAGTGTTGAGATTTTGAAGTCCATTCATCCATCATTCATCCATCATCTGAAGCGAATTGTAGCGAAAAAGTACTTAGCCTCATGTCGTTCCACCCCCGTAAGACATTGAATAAAGTCATTATTTTTGTATTCTTTGTGCACAAAAAGTGTTCTCATAGCTTCATGAAAAAGGGACAGAAAGCTCTCAGATTTAATCAAAAATATCTTAATTCAAATATGAACGTTGAAAGTCTTGAGTGAGTGTGAATATGTGATAACAGAATTGTTATTATGGGTAAACTGTCTCTTTAGCTAGGCAATCACTCTATTACATGATGCTGGTAGCAATCACCACTCAACATTTTCCTGACCTCGTCTTCTCTCCGTGCAAAAGGCCGCCCACCATCTACCCAGGGCTAGACTCGGTCTGTCAGCACAGTCAGGCTCAATGAGCCCCATCTAACTCCTTGTCATGCAATAAAGACAGTACAGCCTAGTAGCAGAGGAAAGGGACGTCCATAGACCCTTATTGTGCTCAGCTGCCACACACACGGCCCCTGAATGCCATACATGCTGAGGGTTTAAACTCCCGTGCCCTCAATAATGAAAGCCTATGTCCCGACCGCCGTCTCACCACTCCACCGACCCGTCTGAAAGAGCCCATTGTTGGTCAAAAAACAAAAATCAAATTGACGGCAATAACGACATAATGGATTCACACAATCGACTGTATTTGCAGACGGGCAGATGCTCAGGCCAGGTTAGTTCACAAGCTAGGTATTGTGTCTGCGTAGACATTCAGTGGTTATATTATGGGACCATCCCTAGATGTTTGCTGTCCATGTATAACACTTTCTTGAATTTCTCATATTCGTCAGACAATTGTACAGTAGGTGACATATTGTTAATGTATTTTTCTCAAAGCACCCTGTCTACTGCGTCAATGTGGTCGGCACTCAGAACGCCAACAACCTGATCACTGTGTCCACAGATGGCCGGATGTGCTCCTGGAGCCTGGATATGCTCTCACAGCCTCAGGTCAGTGCTGATACTACACCAACATCCATCACATCTATAAAAGTCTGCTTGCTTAATTCATGTGTGTTTGTTGTAGGAGAGCATGGAGCTTGTTTATAACAAGTCTAAGCCGGTGGCTGTGACTGGGATGGCCTTCCCCACTGGAGACGTCAATAATTATATAGTTGGGAGTGAGGAGGGAACAGTGTATACAGCATCCAGACATGGCAGGTGAGTGACACATACAAGCATACGTTTGACACACGGTCCATGATAACCATTAGACCCTTAGAACTGCCTTGGGTAATACAATCAGAGGAGTCATCAAAGAGAAATAAAGTGTAATTGGGGTCCAAACCTTGATCTAATCATTTAAACCACATTCAGTAGTAGTCGAAAACTCATGTGGCCACATTTTTAGATCTCATTCATACTCTGCTCCATCCCAGACCACCTACTTACCTGTCAATCAAAACAAGGCTTTTCAACTTTGTTGGATTGATGAGGCTTTCTAATCAAAACATTTGGAAAAGGTTATACTGTTTCGAGTTTGGGTTTGGTAATATTGATCCTTCAGAAATAATAATAAAGGGATAGTTCATCCAAAAATAAAAAATGCTCTATGATTTACTCACCCTCAAGCCATTCTAGGTGTATATGACTTTCTTCTTTCAGATGAATACAATCAGAGTTATATTAAAAAGGTCCTGGCTCTTCCAAGCTATATCATAGCAGTAAATGGCTGTTGAGATTTTAAAGCCCAATAAAGTGCATCCATCCATCATAAAAAGTGCTCCACACGGCTCAGGGTTGCTACTAAAATGTTTCTGAAACAAATTGATGTGTCTGTACATCATGGCATGAGTAAATATTCATTTTTGGGTGAACTATCCCTTTAAATATGATTTCTGAAGGATTACCACACCCAAACTCTAAAGAGTATAACCTTTTCCAAATGTTTTGATCAGAAAGCCTCATAAAACCAACAAAGTTTAAAATCCTTGTTTTGATTGACAGGTAAGTAGGTGGTCTGGGATGGACATGAGTATGAATGAGATCTAAAAATGTGGCCACATGAGTTTCCGACTACTTGAAATCTGGAATATGTAGATTATTTTATAAAGATATTTGATGAATATAAATTTCAAAAGGGCAGGAATTTATTTGAAATATTTTGTATTTGACCGTTTTATTCAGACATTACATTAATGGACACTGTAAAAAAAATCCTCTGAGAAAATTTTCTTCTGGGATATTTTTTTATCAAATATCAAATTTTATTAAAATATTAAAACTGTTGTTAAAACTATTATTGTTACCTTTGTGATGTTTCTCTTTTGTGTTGCTCCACAGTAAAGCTGGCATCTGTGAGATGTTTGAGGGCCATCAGGGGCCAGTGACAGGCATCAGTTGTCACAGTGCTGTGGGCCCTGTCGATTTCTCCCACCTCTTTGTCACCTCTTCTTTTGACTGGACTGTAAAATTGTGGAGCACAAAGGTAAGAGATAGTATCCTCTAGTCTATACCTTTCAAGCATCATCAGAGAACCTTACTCTTCTGTGTTCACTAACCTTAAACACACGGAAAGATGATCTAAATGAATTAGTCACCATTTAAACATTAACCAGTGCATCATCAGTCAATTCATACAAGAGTCTGAAGTTTTGTAGCACTTCTGTTCATTCAAGTACTTGAATATTTACAGTTGAAGTCAAAAGTTTACATACACCTTGCAGAATCTGCAAAATGTTAATTATTTTATCAAAATAAGAGGGACCATACAACATGTATGTTATTTTTTATTTACTACTGACCTGATATTTCACATAAACGCCATTTACAAATAGTCCACAATAGCAAATAGTAGTTGAAGGTCCCACAAATTCTTTGTTTTTTGTTTTTTTTTAGCATATTTGTGTATTTGAACCCTTCCCAACAATGACTGTATGATTTTGAGATCCATCTTTTGACACCGAGGACAACTGAGAGACTCATATGCAACTATTACAGAAGATACTTGCATGTTTCCCAGAAGACAAAATAAGGTCAAATTATGCTGATCTTCAATTTCAAAAAGTTTTCACCCCCTGCTCTTAATGCATGTAATAGTTGTAATACTTGTGTAATAGTTGCATATGAGTCCCTCAGTTGTCATCAGTGTTAAAAGATGGATCTCAAAATCATTTTTGGAAAGGGTTCAAATGCTCAAAAGTGCTGAAAAAACACTCAATTTGTGGGACCTAAAGAAAAAAAAAACAGCTGTGGATCATTCAGGTAACATGACACTATTAAGAATCAAGTGTATGTAAACTTCTGAACAGGGTCATTTTTATAAATTCTTTAATGTGAAATATCTTATTCAGGTCAGTACTAAATAAAAAATAACATGCATTTTGTATGATCCCTCTTATTTTGGTAAAACAATTAATATTTTGCAGATTCTGCAAGGTGTATGTAAACTTTTGACTTCAACTGCAACCATGCAATTATTTAAACCAGCAAACATTTTTGTTTGGGGTTTTGTGTTAAGGATGTTTTGACAGGAAAGAAAGATTTTTTTGCTTGTTTTGTTTTGGCTTTTTTGCTTTTTTATGTTTATGAAACTAAATGCATTGTACAAACCAGGCTAATTCAAAATGCACACACAGTTTCCAACATTAATGTAGTCATTTTTTTTGTTGTAAAGAGCATTTTAAGCCCTGCTTTGTTAATGAAGACAGCATCTTGGCATTGTCCTGTACATGCAAGTAAATCCATTCTGTGTCCAAAGCTTTATGACCACTGGACAGCGGCTTTTTGCCTCTGAGCTTAATCTGCAAGTTCAGAAATGAATGATTGAGTCTCTTGATTGGGGTTCAAACCACATGGACCAAAGAGATTGAGCAAGAGCGGGTTAGGGTGGGAGACGTATGGACATGGTTGTGCTCACAGATACTGCAATCTGTGTCTGGAGATACTGGCTCAGATCACATTAACCACAGAGTGAGGGAAGCATGAAGGCCAAGTATGAATAAAAGATGGACGTCTAAGGAATTTAGGGGAGGAGAGAGAGGCACAAATAAAAAAAATAAAAAAAAAAGATGGAAAAGTGGGATAGCTTAAAGAAGAGACATCAATGACACAACCCTGGTAGAAACGGAAAACATAATAAGTAGTTAAATGGATACTTAACATAAAAATTAAATTGCTGTGTACATTTTCAAACCCTTATGTTCTTCCAAACCTGTATGACTTTCATTTTTATGTAGAATGCAAAATGGGAAATTTGAATATATTTTTAAAGTCTTTTGAGATACATATTAAAGTTGTACTGTAATTTAATTTATATGAGTAATTTATTAGTTTATATAATATAAATAATTTACAGGTTTGAGTAAATGATGACAGAATTTACAGTGACATTAAAACATCATTTGTTGTCACTGTCAGTAAGATTTTTTTTTCAATCAATTCAATCAATTTTACTCAGCAAGGATACAATAAATTGATCTTAAGTGATAGTAAAAATGTATAATGTTAAAATTATTTCAGTTTTACAAGTAAATGCTGTTTTTAAACTTTCTGTTCATCAAAAAGAAACCTGAAAAAATATACAATGATAAAAAATAAGTTTTCAACATGTTTCTTGAGCACCAAATCATATTAGACTGATTTCTGAAGGATCATGTGACACTAAAAACTGGAGTAATGATGCTAAAAATTCAGTTTTGCATTACTGGAATAAATTTGATTTTACAATATATAAAAATACAAAACAGTTGTTGTTGTTTTTTTTTTTTTATTTATTAAATTTTGTATCAAATTAAATGCCTCCACCTTCTTTAAAAAGAAAAAACGACCACACACTTCTGAGTAGTACTGTACATTTTTGTGTGAACTGTCCCTTTAAAATGGGTTAACAAGGAGTTAACAAGCAGAATAGAGCCAAATAATCTGATATAGATGGTGGACACGGGTCATTTAACAAGGAAGTGGCACATCTACTGCCTTAGGCCTTGCAATGGATAATACAGCTGAGCTGCATTAATGAAAGCTACAGTATGCGTATCATGTTCTCACACTCATCGCTATCCGTGTGCACAAGCCTACGTAAAGTCCTGAGCTTCCCGAAACCACGACATACCGTCCTGTCACTTTAAGTTGGGCTCAATGAATTTTCTCTACAAATCTTCGACTTTGTGCATTCTGACAGATATTAAAACATTCCTGGGATGTTATGGATGTGCATGCGTTATTTTTTGGGGACGGGGGAATTCCTTCCCTTTGAGGAGAGCCGCAGGAATGCAGGCCTGTCTCTTTCTCCTGCATGTGGTTGTAGGCACACCTTAGCTTAGAACTAAGCACACTGTGAACCTCCACACATTATCAGTCACATGCAATCATATGAATTTCAAATGACACCTGGCTTGCTATTTTTAGTCATTTTATGTTATACAAATGTGGTATTTAATTTACTAGCCTCAGTTTTTCTGTTTGTAGTATAACCAAGGCAGTGCTGACAGATAATTCTGTTCACTTTATTGGTGTCCTATAAAACACAAAAGGAAAATCCAGTGTATGTTTCCCGTCAATGCTTGGTCCCTGCCTGGAAAACTCTCCCTGTGTCCTAATTTGCCTCCTTGAGTGCCTGTGGTGAGTCCTTGATGACTTTTCGATCTGCATCGCAGTCCAGTTCTGTAAATGTGGTGACATGTATAAGCGCCGTTTACTGTAGGTACATAATCAAGTACATGAGTTACTGGAGAATATTAAATCCCATCACTAGATCTCTGCAGAGGCATCAGAGAGGTTATGGAATGAATACGAGGTCTGCTGCTCCGTGTGCTGAGGAGTATGCACATCACGCTCTGTTAGAGGGGAAAAAAATGGCCTGCAAGCTGATCTGTAGTCCTCAGGGAGGGCAGAATCAGCGCTGGCGCCTTCAGGATTTGGATTTGTGGTTGTGGATCCTGTGGATCAGATCGACTGATGAGCATAGTTGAAGTTCTAATTAGACCTGTACTGGTTTGATCATTCATAACATAACAACATAACAAAATTACTACAGTGGCACATACAGTGACATGCAGAATGTGAAATGTAAACCACCATTCATTTCATACTGGTGGGATTTTTCTGACATACTTGGGAACCAGATAAGAATTTTTACCATGATTTACAGAAGACATCCACTAAAATGTCATTTAGTGTAACAATAGTTCATATTTAGAACCAGAATGTCATTAAAAGATCATTAAATGTGACAAAAGCAGTCTTTAGTAGCACGGGTATATTTGTAGCAATAGCCAAAACTACACTGTTTGAGTCCAAATTAATATTTTTTTATGCCAAAAATCATTAGGATATTAAGTAAAGATCATGTTCCATTAAGACATTTTGTTAATTTTCCTACTGTAAATATATCAAAGCTTTTTGATTAATAATATGCATTGCTAAGAACTTCATTTGGACAAATTTAAAGGCTATTTTCTCAATATTTAGATTATTTTGCACCCTCAGATTCCAGATTTTCTAATAGTTGTATCTCAGCCAAATATTGACCTATCCTAACAAACCATACATCAATGGAAAGCTTATTCAGCTTTTTTATTTTCACCCCTTGACCCTTATGCCTGGTTTTGTGGTCCAGGGTCACAAAAGGTTTGAGGATCACAGTGCAGCTCCTAAAAGCGAATCATTTTAAATCTTTACCTATTTTTGCCACTATCCTTCAAACCACTATGTGTTTTGCACATTTGTCAGTTTTTAATATATAATAACATTTTGTATAATCACTTATTGATTTTTATATTTTAATAAGTACAGGTCAGAATAAGTGTTGTTTTATTTTTACATAAATGTTTCTGTTACTCTGTATGACAATAGAATTATTTCACCAATATTTCGGCATTTTGTCTTTACAAAAGTTATTTGAAACATTATTGCTGTGATCCAAAGCTGAATTTTCAGCATCATTACTCCAGTCTTCAGTGTCATATGATCCTTCAGAAATCATTCTAATATGCTGATTTATTATCAATGTTAGCAACGGCTTAATATTGTTTTTGAACCTGTGCTTCTTTTTTTCTCAGGATTCTTTGATGAATAAAAAGTTAAAAAGAACAACATTTATTCAAAATTGAAATCTTAAAAATATAAGTCTTTGCTATCACTTTTTATCACTTTTTATTTTCAATGTTGAAAACTGATTACTATTTTTGTGGAAATTTTTTCATGGCTCAGGGTTTTCAAGCTCTGATGAATAGGTTTAAAAGAACATCATTTATTTAAAAACGAAATCTTTTGTAACATTATAAATGTCTTTACTGTGAGTAATGTGTGTGTGTGTGTGTGTGTGTGTGTGTGTGTGTGTGTGTGTGTGTGTGTGTGTGTGTGTGTGTGTGTGTGTGTGTGTGTGTGTGTGTGTGTGTGTGTGTGTGTGTGTGTGTGTGTCAATTAAAGGAGAAGTTCACTTCCAGAGCAAAAATAATTAGATAATTACAGAATAGATAGATAATTTACTCACCTCTTTGTCATCCAAGATGTCCATGTCTTTCTTTCTTTAGTAGTAAAAAAAATGTTTTTTGAAGTTGGAGGAGAAAATGTGATGGGAGTTTTTCAGCATACCCTAAACAGTCTTCAACACACAGAGCTTAAAAAGTATATAAATTGTAATTTTGTTTTAGAAAATAGCCAATTGTTTCGCTAGATAATACCCTTATTCCTTGGCTGGGATCATTTAGAGCCCTTTGAAGCTACATTTTAGAAGTTCAGACTCGCAGGCAATCAATATTCAGACAGGCCATGCCATAAGATCAATTTATGCATGTTTGAATAAAAATATTACTTTCTTTCAAAAATATTTTTACTGACTTGATAAATTGAATGGTAGCGTATATTTAAAGGAGAAATTCACTTTCTGAACTAAAATTTACAGATAATTTACTCACCCCCTTGTCATCCAAGATGTTCATGTCTTTGTTTTGTCGTAAGGAAATTATGTTTTTTGAGGAAAACATTTCAGGATTTTTCTCCATATAGTAGACTACTATGGTGCCCACGAGTTTGAACTTCCAAAATGCAGTTTAAATGCAGTTGTTAACGATCCCAGCTGAGGAAAAAGGGCCTTATCTAGTGAAACGATCGGTTATTTTTACATTTTTTTATTACAATTTATATACTTTTTAACCTCAAACACTCGTCTTGTCTTGCTCTGCCTGAACTTTGTATTTTCCAGTTCAAGACAGTTAGGGTACGTCAAAAAACTCCCATCTCATTTTCTCCCTCAACTTCAAATCATCCTACATCGTTTTTTTTTTTTTTTTACCTTTTTTGTTAAGGGTGTTTGATCTTCTTTGCACATTCACTTTGCAAACACTTGGTCGGTACTTCTGCAGCGATGTAGGATGTTTTTGAAGTTAAGGGAGAAAATAAGAGTTTTCCGACATACCCTAATTTTCTTGAACCAGAAAAAAATAAGTTCAGGCAGAGCAAGACAAGACGAGCATTTAAGGTTAAAAAGTATATAAATTGTAATCTTTAAAAAATAACTTCCTTGGTTTGAAGCCACATTTAAACTGCATTTTGGAAGTTCAAACTCAGGGCACCATAGAAGTCCACTATACAGAGAAAAATTGGCAAAAAACATTTCTTTACGACCGAAGAAAGAAAGACATCTTGGATGACAAGGGGGCATTATCTGTAATTTTTTTTCTGTAAATCTTTCAATGGTTTATCAATTCATTAATTCACTGTTTGTTTCATGTTTCAAGTTGTATCTTTTTATTTTTGTATGCTTGGACCATCTCAGATTATGCTACAGTAATAAGTAATACAATAATCAAATGTAAAGTGCTTTTAAGATGAAGTCTGCACACTGCATGTTGTGTTTTGGTGTGGTGGAGTGTGTCTCTGTGTGCTTCATTAGCGTGCTGTGGTCTGCATTGCTCTCCGCCCAGCTGTCTCTCTCTGTACCTGTGCGGAATGCATCTCTCGCCCTACCTCACTCTACCCCTCTGTCTCTCTTTCTCCCTCTCTCCCTTTATTCTCTTTTCTTGTATGCCACAGACAGCTGTTACACTTAGGTTACAGTACACCTTAGAGAGACTTTCATCTAGTGTTTTTTTATGACACTGCTTGAATGTGCAAAGGTTTTAATTAGCTCGATCCCAGACAGGCCCCAGGGCTGCAGCAGCGCCACTCTGTCTACCGCCTATGCCACTCTCTCATTCGCTCGGTCTGCCTCTCTCTCCATCTTCGCCCGCTCTCTCGCCCTCTGCCTGTCCCCTTGCAACCCCAGCACCTTCATGTTTGTCCCGTTTGCCCTTTAATCCTATCTTTCTCATTATGTTTCTCATTTTGCGTCCCCCCCCCCAGCAAAACAAGCCGCTGTACTCCTTTGAGGATAACGCAGACTACGTCTACGATGTGATGTGGTCACCCGTGCACCCCTCGCTGTTTGCCGCTGTGGACGGCATGGGTCGTCTGGATCTGTGGAACTTGAACAACGACACTGAGGTGAGGTAACGCTTTCGGTTTGGTCCCCCAGATCACGCCAGGCCAAAGATGCATCAAAACAACAACAAGTTCCTTTCTGTGTGGGCGTCTCCCCGCAGGCCGCTCTTAAATCAGCTTTCTGACAGCTCCTCACCAACAGCTCGCACAACACTCCAGCGACGTTCCTTTCCGCACACACACACACATGCATAGTCTGCAAGCTTATGGCTAATTACTCCGATGTGTGCGGATTCTTCTCTCTCCACCATTCCAGAGTCATTGAGTTCCCATGGGCTACAGCCCAGCAAAGTGGTTTAACCTGGTCTTCTAAGGCCTCTGTTTCTCAAGATATTCAGGGACTTAACGGACAACCACAGCTTTACTTATTGTATAGGTATACTGCAAAAAAATATATATTTTTTTTTCTAAACATTCTTAAAACTAGACACATTTACTTGGGAAGCAAAAATGTATAAGAAAAAAATCGTTTTTTTAATGAATATTTTTTTGATATATATGTATAATTGTGTGTATGTGTGTGTATATATATATATATATATATATATATACATACAATTTAATTACAGTTTTAATTTAATTACATTCAATTCAATTCAAGTTTATTTGTATAGCGCTTTTCACAATACAAATCGTTGCAAAGCAGCTGTAAAAAAAATGTAGGCTACTACAATATATTTAGTAGCTTATTAGTGGTGACTACTGTATGTTAAGTCGATGTACATATGGTATAAATATTAAAAACGGTAATGGTGTAATCAAAAACAGATGATGAACACTAATAGTAATGATTATGTGTTGCAATCAAACTTGTAGAAAAATTGTGTAGTGCTGTATGTTGTTTCAAGGCTGGCATCATCGGCGGTCCTCTGAGTGGTTGGCATCATCTCTTCTTCTGAATCCAGACTGAATCTTGTGTAATTCCTAGTTACAGAAACAGAGAAACAAATAGAGAAATAATTAGCGTAGCTGCTGTTCCAACCAAGCAAAAATTATGTGTTTTGCCCAAGCTGAAGAATGTTGATGTGCATTTGATCAGATGTAACTGAAGTACAACGTTATGAGATACATTATATGAATGCTTGGCTAAAGAGATGAGTCTTTAATCTCTTGTGTCTGAACCCCAAACATTATCAGGAAGGCTATTCCAGAGTTTGGGAGCCAAATGTGAAAAGGCTCTCCCTCCTTTAGTGGACTTTGCTATCCTAGGTACTACTAAAAGTCGAGAGTTTTGCGACCTTAGGGAGCGTGAAGGATTGTAGCGTGGTAGGAGACTAGTTAGGTATGCAGGAGCTAAACCATTAAGGGCCTTATAGGTAAGAAGTAATATTTTGTAAGTGATACGGAACCTAATAGGTAGCCAGTGTAGAGACTGTAAAATTGGAGTAATATGATCATATTTTCTTGATCTGGTAAGGACTCTAGCGGCTGCATTTTGGACTACCTGTAGCTTATTTATTGAAGAAGCCGGACAACCACCTAGTAGTGCATTACAATAGTCCAGTCTAGACGTCATGAATGCATGAACTAACTTTTCTGCATCAGAGACAGGTAACATGTTCCGTAGCTTAGCAGTGTTTCTAAGATGGAAGAATGCTGTTTTTGTAACATGAGAAATATGATTTTCAAAAGACAGGTTGCTGTCTAATATAACACCCATATTTTTGACTGTAGAGGAAATAACAGTACATCTGTCTAGTTGCAAATTGCAGTTTAAGAGATTCTGTTTACTGTTTTTTGGTCCAATAAGTAATATCTCAGTCTTATCTGAATTTAATAGTAGAAAATTATTGGTCATCCAAACTTTCACATTTTTAACACATTCTGTTAACTTTGCTAAGTTAGAAGTTTCATCTGGTCTTATTGAAATATATAGTTGAGTATCATCAGCATAACAATGGAAACTAATCCCATATTTCCTAATAATATTACCAAGGGGTAACATGCAAATTGAAAATAGTAGTGGACCTAGGACAGATCCTTGTGGCACTCCATACTTTACTGGTGATAGCTGTGATGACTCCCCATTTAAATAAACAAAGTGGTAGCTATCGGACAGGTATGATCTGAACCATCTTAAAGCCTGCCCTTGAATACCTGTATAGCTTTGTAATCCATCTATGAGTATGTCATGATCTATAGTGTCGAATGCAGCACTAAGATCAAGTAAAACTAGCAATAAGACGCAGCCTTGATCTGACGCAAGTAGCAAGTCATTACATCACTGGAGTATCTTATTTTAAACATTATCTTAGTAAATTTTGTTAGGTTTCTACTTTTAATATAGTTATTTTGATTGTAAAATAATCTATACAAAATAAATTATTATATGAAAATAAAATTCTATAAAAAATATATAATATATATATAATATATAAAAGTCAATACAAAATATAAACAAAAATTATAAATTTATAAAAATATATTTACAAATATTAAAATATATATTCTGAAAACAAAACAAATATTTTCTAAAAAAATAAATAATTTAGTCTGCTGGGTTTTTTTCATATTGTTTTAACATTCATCTCTTTTAATTTTGTTAGATTTGTATACAGTTATATACAGGTATATTTATTCTAAAAAGTAAAATACTTTACATTAAAACACATTTTAAAAATAAAATTATATTAATATATATAATAATAAACAAATATTGAATATATACTACATTTTTTACATTTTGTTTTTAACATTAACATCTGTTTGTAATTGTAACCAAAAAAATAAATAAAATTGTGTTAAAAATATATAATAATCAATAAATATTCAAGACAAACAAAAAATAATTTGCCATTAGTCTGCTGGATTTTTTCATGTCGTTTTAAATGATAATCTTAATAAATTTTGATATATTTGTACTTTAATATAGTTTGTAGTTTAAAATACATAAAAATCCTATGAATTTATTGAAATAAAATTATATTAAATAATTAATAATAAGCAGATATTCAAGTTACATTCTCTAAAAAAAAAATTGCCATTAGTCCACTGAAATTTTTTAAATCTTGTTTTAAACATTAACCTCACTTTGTAATTTAATATATAATTATTTGGATTTCAAAAATAAAGTAATTGAAAATAAAAATGTATTATTTAATATTAGATATATTCTCTAAAAACAAAAAAAATAATAATTTGACATTACTCTTCTGGATATTTTTTTCATATTGTTTTAAACAATCACATTACATTTAGTTTTTAGTTAGATTTGTAGTAAAATTCTATCAAAATATATAATAACAATAATTATAATAATAAACAAATAGTCTAAATATATATTTTCTAAAAAAAATAAGAATTTACCCATTACTCCACTGGAATTTTTAAATCTTCTTTTTAACATTAACCTAAATTTGTAATTTACAGTAGTTACAGTATACAAAATTGTTTGTAATTTAACAATAGTTAAATTCATATGTAATTCATAAATAAATGAGAGTTGAGAGAATTATGTACAAAAAGATAAATAAATAAAGTGCAAAAAAATCTATATAAAGCTCTCAGGAAATGAGTCTTATATCTGAAGCAGTTTTGCTTAATGATGTTTAATTTTTTTTTTTTCTGGAAACATTTAATCCTGATTTTGCAGTGTATTGGCATGCAGTCTTCGTAGAACAGTGAGGTCATGTTAACGATCATATACTGGATCCGACAGAGTATGTCACTGATAATAGAGTGTCACTGTGCATCACATGCTATGATGTTGTTTCATGTGACAGTTGACTTAGTGCTACATGGAGCATTCACACAATACGTCAGTCTGTAATGGTGAACATGCCTCACAACTACGGCCCCTGAGGCCACAGCACAGAGAGTCCAGCAAGATATGTTGGGTGTTACATCTCTCCTGTGTGAGATGAGATCTGCTCTGACTGACACTGCCTGTCCACTAAGGAATACACACCCACTTTAATTACATACTTCTCTGAGATCTGCTGTTCTCGACTCACCCATCTCTCTAACCATACGCTGTGGGTTCAGTGGAAGGTAACCAATAAACAGCTCACTGATTGTAAATCATATACTGTATACTAAAGTCAAATTGAAATCAAAACTGACCTTCATAACATACATTTCTGGTCTGACTGAATGATTCTTAGAAAATGAAATTAACAATCTTTCATTAAAAAACAAAAAAAACAAAGACTTTTGTTATAAAGCCCACTTGTTTTTTCATATACTGACCACCAGGGCCTAAAATTAACACTCGCCAAGCGCCAAATGCGAGTAAAAAACGGCATTGGCGAGTATGTGTTAGGGGCCGTTCACATGAAGCGTCTTTTGCGCGCGCAAGTTCGTTATTTCAAATGGAGACGCGCGGCTTGCGCGCGCATATTGGAAGCGATGCGCACGCGGTGCGACGCGCTCGTTTTTTCCAGGCGCGTCCGCGCCGCATCGATTTAAAAACATCTCAACTTTTCAGAATATCGCAAGAGTACCGCAGGTCATGTGACATAAACTAACCAATCAGCTTCCTCACGTTTTTCCGTTACATTGAAACCTCAGCAGAAACATGGAGGAGCAGCTCATCATTGTGGTCCAGGGATTTCCTGAACTTTATGATTTGTCAAGCCCCCATTATTTTGACGCTAATAGAAGAAACAATGCATGGAGACGCATAGGCTTGGAGAGGCGAGCGCAGCTGATGGTTGCTTAGAAACGGCAGACGCTTTTGTTGATAAGGAAGAAAGCGGCGCGCCTAGCGTTTTCCACGCGTTTTTAGGCGCGACATGTGAACGGCCCCTAACAGTGTCAGTCTATGGCAAGCCATTGTAGCCTAAAATATACTAAGCGTTACTCGTCGTAAGTGCATTTTTACTAGTACCAGTTCAATTAGAGAACTCTATAAATCAATTTTTACTAGTAACAATGCCAGTTAGAGAGCTCTCTAATTCAATTCTTACTAGTAACAATTCCAATTAAAGAGCTCTACAAATTAATTTTTACTAGTGATATGTCGCCATTGACTTCCATTCATTTTTAATTACAGAGCTCTGCAAATGAATTCTTACTAGTAACCATTACAATTCGAGAGCTCTCTAAATCAATTTTTACTAGTAATAATTCCAATTACAGAGCTCTCTAATTCAGTTTTTACTAGTAACAATTCTGATTAGAGAGCTCTCTCATTTAATTATTACTAGTAACAATGCAACTACAGAGCTCTACAATTCAATTTTTACTAGTAAAAAAAACACATTAAAGATGTGTTTAATTGCAGAGCTCTGTAATTGAATTAAAGAGCTCTCTAATTAAGTTCTTACTAGTAACAATTAAATTAGTGAGCTCTCTAAATGGAATTCTTACTATAGGAATTGAATTAGAGAGCTCTGTAATTGGAATTGTTAATAGTAAGAATTTAATTAGAGAGCTCTCTAATTGGAATTGTAACTAGTAAAAATTGATTTAAAGAGCTCTCTAATTGGAATTGTTACTAGTAAAATTTGAATTATAGAGCTCTCTAATTGAATTGTTACTAGTAAAAATGCAATTACGACGAGTGACACTTAGTATATTTTAGGCTAAAATGGCTTGCCATAGTCAGTCACCAGTTGGCGGGTAAAACTTTTAAGAAATGTAACAATGCAATGTAGTGAAAACAACATAACGTTTTTAAAGAGATTCGCTGTTTCTGATGTAATAAAATAATATTAATAAATAAATATTTTCCGAAGACAAGATCATCGTGATTAGCTGTTCTGTTATAAGTGACAAGAGCGAATCAAATAATAGGATACAAACGGGCTGATAGTGTGATGGCCAGCCTGTCCCTAGACACGGTTCTAATAACTTTTACCTGAGAAGATATTGCTGCTTCATTTCGGAATTACGCCGCCTAAACGGTGCAGTGAAGTAGGCCTATAGTTTGTAAGGTTGCGCGTTCGGCTGTACGCATACGTTGAGCCGCTTCAGACAGCGCTTCAATGGACGAAAACACACACAATTATGTCAAAATGCGCTGTTTTGGCAAGTTACCTCGTAAATGTAGTCTTAAATGAGTTATAAAGTCTTAAATGACCGTAAAGAGTTGGGAGAAAATCAAATATGTGTCAGATTCACGTCATGTGCATCAGGTTTTAAAGAGACTGCGCAATTTTTAAAGTGAAACCTGCTTAAGTCTGTCTTTGATGGAAATCAAAGAACAAAAGGAAAAGAGAAATCATCACTCGACTGCTCTAGTCGCTGATTAACTTTTGTAGCTTGAATAAAGGTTCATTTGTATAGTATGTAAAGATTGTTTTAAAATCACTTAAATTAAATGTTTTACATATTTCAGAGCCTAAAAATAAGAAATAATAGCTTAAAATTATACTGTTGAATAGCTATAATTAATGGCTAAAATTGAGGGAAAATGCATTTAATAGAGACACCAGTAGCAGGACAAATTAAAAACATTGTAAATATGTTTAGCCATTGTAGTATAATAACTGCCTGTTTTTGCAAAAATACTTTGATTGCTGGTAAATTTTATCACGTCACCGGCCCTGCTGACCACATTTCATGATCCAGTCAAATTTGATTAGATAAAAACTAATCTTATCCTATTTATTTAATTATTAATTATAATCTTTAATATTCTTTTTAACTCAAGTAAAATGGTGAAAAAAAAAAAAAATACAATTTGATGTTGTAGGAGACATCTTGAAGCGCTACTTGCTGGAAGGACCTTGTGAAATAATCCCAGAAGGTGCTCTTTGGTTGGGTTTGAAGTAACTATTACACAAAAAGAAGAATCCAAGGGACGTTTTCTGGTCCAAAGGAGTTAAAAAGCCTTTATCCACATTCTGGAAATCTCAATATAAACATTAAAAATGGCACCTGACACACTCTGAGGAAGGCTGAAGGACGAAATGCATCAGTGTGCAGAGTTTTAGGCATTTTTGATGTTTATGTTGAGATGGCCAGAATGTGAATAAAGGCTTTTTAACTCTTTTGGATCAGTGCTTTGAACGAAGCACCGACTGTATTTTTTAATACTTAAGTCCAAGTTCAAAATAAAGCATTGTGAACATTTGGAGCTGTATGAACAACTGCAAGCTGTAAAACAGGAAGTGTTCGCAATTCTGACCTCTTTTTCTAGCAAATCTGACTTTTTTCTTTGAATTGTGAGATATAAACTTAATTAATTAAACAGTTTTGAGGGGAAAAATTCTAACTTTATAACTCGCAATTGTGAAAAAGTTGAAAATTGATAAAAAGTCTTGTGAGAATTGTGAGATATAAACTTGCAATTCTAGGAAAAAAATTCACTATTGCAAGATATAAACTTGCCAGAATTTTGACTTTTTTCTCACAAATGTGGGTTTGTGTCGCGCAATTTATTAAATTAATTAACTCAATTAATTAAACAGTTTTGAGAGAAAAAAATACTATGTTCTCAGAATTGCGAGTTTATGTCTCGCAATTCTAACTGACTTCTCAGAATTGTACGTTTATATCTTGCACTTCTGACTTTATTTCTCAGAATTGTGACTTAATTAGAATTGAGTTTGTATTGCAATTCTGACATTGTAACTCACAATTTCGAGTTAAAAAGTCATTTTTTTATTCAGTGGCAGAAACAGGCTTCCTTAAGTTTGGTATAATGGGTCACTTGAATACCTGTAAGTAATTTCAAAGAATATATGTCCACTGTTGCAAAATGGTAATGATTCTGTTAGTGTTGAAAGTATGACTTTTATGTATAGCAGTAAATTTGGCCTTTAGTGTCATATCAGTAACCTTTGACCCTGACCTATGTAGCTTGTTCCAGTGTCTGTTGAGAGCAGATAATGAGAGTGTGTGTGTGTGTGCGTGTTGCCTCAAGAACAATGCACGTTATCCAAAACATCAGGAGCCGGCAGTGGCACGGCAGCGCGCATGCTGACGCACACACGGACACATGCGTAAACAGCCAAAGATCTTGTGCCAGAAAGCAGCCAACAGTTCTCCATTGTCAACTTATAAAGAAATTCACCCATAACACCATTAACAGACTGCGGGCTCGCCTGGTTCCAATTTACGCAAAGAGAAGCTTGCAGCCAATTTAACCTTGCAGTTGACTCTTGGAGGAAGCTGCTCGCTAATAGCTCTCAGGCTGTGGTTAGCCTGTTCTGAAGCGAGGAAGCTTTTGTATTAGCCAGTATACAGCTCCCATCTTTGCTGACAACATATGTCAGGCCAGTCTTAACTGTCATAAGTAATAGGCAGAAATCAACCTCACACACGCGCATAAACAGAGCCTGTGTATCGCTTTAATGTGTGCGGCGCAACTTTTCATGATGATTTATGAAATCATTAAAAGCACTCAGTTATTTCCAGTAGAGCTGTGGATTCATGTCTTCTTCCTATTAGAGCACAGCTTTGACTAGACATCCTTACGACATCATTTTATCACATAAGCTCTGTATGTTTACATTATATGACTTATAGGCTAATATGCA
The DNA here is from genome assembly GCF_049309525.1 of Garra rufa. NCBI lineage: Eukaryota > Metazoa > Chordata > Actinopteri > Cypriniformes > Cyprinidae > Garra > Garra rufa. Next base: position 24,085,876 of record NC_133377.1, read on the forward strand.
AAAAGTGAAGACACATTTTCTGTAGTGAGATTCGACAGAAGTGCAAATTCTTTTTGTTATAATTTATTGTATTTTTCTATATTCTTGCATGAATTTGAGAATTTGAAGTTGGTGTTTGATATTTTATGTGTTAAGTTGAGCACACTAGGGCTATACGATCCACATTCATTTTGTAATTCAATATTTGTCTCATTCGTGTCTGTTTTTATTCACTCTAATTAAATATTTGAAGAAATATGGAGCAGCATATATGGAATATGGAGCAACATGTCAAAGATTTGAATTTTTTAAATGTACATTTGTATATGTGATATTTAAAAGAGGGTACATTTTGTAAATTTCCATTGAAAACTGGATTTATTTATTTATTATTTATTATTTTTGCATTTTAAACTGCAAATATTCACATTAACTACTATTTTGGTCAGGAAGATTATTAATTTTATTTTTTTAATGAATGAAATTAATATTTTTGTTTATGAAAGATGCATTCAACTGATCAAAAGTCACAGTAAAACATTAATGTAGTTTTTTTTCTTTTTTTTTAGTTCATACATTTTTACTATTACATTCATTAAAGAATCATGGGGAAAATGTTTCACAATTTCCACAAAAAATATTTAGCAGCACAGCGGTTTTCAATATTAATAATAATAATAAAAAATTCAGCAAATCGGAATATTAGAATGATTTCTGAATGATGTGACACTGAAGACTGGGGTAATTACTGCTTAAAATTCAGTTTTGCAATCAAATAAATTAACTACATTTTAAATCAATTAAAATTGAAAACAGTTATTTTAAATTGTAATGATATTTCACAATATTACTTTTTTTACTGTATTTTTGATCAAATAAATGCAGCCTTAGTGAGAATAAGAGACTTTAAAAACTTAATGTATTTAAATATACTTCACTGATCTCTTCTCTGTTATATTATCCTTTAGAATATTTTTTCTGGGGTCGACTGATATGTGTTTTTAAGGGATGATGCGAATACCGATTATTACAGATCAAGTAGGCCGATAACCGATATTTTGAACCGATATATGTCTTGTGTAAAAAGTTTTATCGGCAAAACTTTGTTTTTTTAATGAATGATACTAACAACTACGAAATGCTTAATATCGGCGCTGATATTATTATATTTATTCTTTTTTTTCTAATTGAAACATTACATTTGAACTTTTTAACTTTTTTTAAACATTTAATAATAGAAAACAGTTATTTTAAATTGTAATGATATTTCACAATATTACTGTTTTTACAGTATTTTTCATCAAATAAATGCAGCCTTAGTAAGAATAAGAGACTTTAAAAACATAAAAATGTATTTAAATATACTTAAAACATTTGACTGATCTCTTTTCTATTATATTAAGCTTTAGAATATTTTTAGGGGTCGACTGATATGTGTTTTTAAGGGCCGATGTGAATAGCGATTATTATAGATCAAGTAGACCGATAACTAATATTTTGAACCAATATATATGTCTGGTGTAAAAATGAAAATTGATGTCAAAATTAAGAATAACAAGGGCTCTGACAAAAACTTTTTTCAAATGCTTTTAAATTATTTTATCGGCGAAACGTTTTTTTTTTTTATAAACGATACTAACAACCATAAAATGCTTAATATCAGCGCTGATCAATCCCTAATATTTTTATTAATTTTTTTTGTTCTAATTGAAACATTACATTTTATCTTCTTACATTTTTTAAACATTTATGAGAAAAAAACTGTATTACTGTTTTTATTGTATTTTTCATCAAATAAATGCAGCCTTAGTAATAATAAGAAACTTTAAAAACATAAAACATTTATTTCAATATACTTACAACATCTCTTTCCTATTATATTAAGCTTTAGAATATTTTTAAGGTTCGATTGATTTGTGTTTTTCATGGCCGATACCAATGGCGATTATTACAGATCAAGTAGACCAATAACCGATATTTTGAACCGGTATGTATGTCTGGTGTAAAAAAAGAAAAAATAATGTCACAATTAAGAATAACAAGTGCTCTGACAAAAACTTTGTTCAAATGCTTATAAATTATTTTATCAGCAAATAATTTTTTTATTATTATTATTATCGATACCGATAACCATAAAAGTGCTTAATAATGGCGCTGATAATCGGCCAGACTGATAATTGGTCAACCCCTAATATTTTAATTTTTTTCCCTAATTGAAACATTACATTTTAACTAGTGGTGGGCCGTTATTGGCGTTAACGTGCTGCATTAACGTGAGACTCTTATCGGGCGATAATAAAAATATCGCCGTTAATCTATTCTCAAAGTTGGGTTGGGAGCACAGCACATGTAGTGTAGGAATAGTTGGTTACACAAGTTTGTATAGTTAATTGTGTTGTAAATGCAATTGTCAAGCAGTTTGTGATGCATTTTGGAAATAGGAGATGAGCCCCTGGTCTAATGCGCCACCTGGCTTGAGAAACCCGTTCTCAAAGACTTACTTTTAGTCATTATTTGGGTAGCACACATATTCTGAATGCCTTCGGCAGAATTCAAATTAGCCATTTTAATCTAGCTTAATCTAGATTAATTCGAAGATTACAGTGAGATTAATCTAGATTAAAAAAATTAATCTATGCCCACCACTAATTTTAACTTTTTTAAAACATTTAATAACAGTAAACAGTTATATTAAATTGTAATAATATTTCTAATAATATTACTATTTTTACTGTATTTTTTTGATCAAATAAATGCAGTCTTATTGAGAATAAGAGACTTTAAAAAAATATAAAAATGTATTTAAATATTCTTAACACTTAAAAAAAAAAATCACTAATCTCTTCTTTATTATGTTATCTTTATAATATTTTTTAGGGGTCGACTGATATGTGTTTTAAGGGCTGATGCGATACCGACTATTACAGATCAAGTAGTAGACCAATAACCGATATTTTGAACCAGCATATTTATCTGGTGTAAAAATGGAAATTAAGAATAACAAGGGCTCTAACAAAAACTTTTTTATTTTTCCTAATGGAAACGTTCAATTTGAACTTTTTTACGCTTTTGAAAATAGAAAATGTCACTGTAATTTTTACTGTATTTTTCATCAAATAAATGCAGCTTTATATCTAAAACATTTAAAATTCTTAGTGTATATGCTGGTATATATTTCACAGTACAAGAGACTTCATTTAAAAGCATTTTAAGAATCTTGAAAATCCCCAAACCTTTCAACGTCTGAGCATGTCCATTATCCTTTATGAGTGCGTAATTCACATATTGCATGTTTGAAATGAAGCTGTATATGATTAGAGGTGTGTTTTGCGTCCAGGTGCCCACCGCCAGTGTGACAATAGAGGGAGCCCCCGCTCTGAACCGCGTCAGATGGGCCGCTGGGGGCAAAGAGGTCGCAGTGGGAGACTCAGAGGGACGTGTGTGGATATACGACGTTGGAGAGGTACAGTATGAATCTTTTGGCACTAATGAAGCATCGCAATGTGCAAAATTACTGTTATTATTGTTCTCTCAGGATATTTTCAGCTGTACGGCAGCTTTGCGAACATCATCGACCCAGTACGGCCTGGTGGCTGAATGAAAGTGGAAGTGAAATTGAATCTCTCAGAGTTTGACATAAAGGGTTTGCATGTTTACCAAGCTCTCCGCATGGCTAGCTTGTTTTTGTTTGAATCTTTTATTTTAATTCCTTATTTTAAGGCAGTCTCCACATGACTTAACCACCGCCACAGAGCGGCAAACCACCAGGACTCCCATGTTCACCATGTTCTTTTCGGGCTCCGGGTTTCGCCTCGTGTGTGGGGCAGTGCTAAACTTAGCGCAGTGTGTTGTGGTAATTGGAGAGTACGTCGGTCGAGCATGTGGGCTCCTTGGGTTGATGATAATGGTGGGTCATCAATAAAATGAAGTGAAGGAAAGTTGAAGGGTTTAGGTGGAACGGGGCTTATTTACAAAAGACTTTGACATGAAGCACTCAACATGGCCTCCATCAGCCGAGGCAGTCACCAACTTCCAGTCGCGGCGAGAAGCACCACTTCTGACGACTGCCGAGCTCCCTTTGTGTTATATTTAGTAGACTGTGTTAAATATTTGCTTTGGATCACCACAGCATGTTTTCGCTACGCTTGAGTCATATTGCATAAACTTCAGATGCCATTTCGGGCAGTGTACAGTTGAAGTTAAATAGATTTTGTTCTTTAGCCGCGGGTCACCCCCTGTAGGAGAGTTTTTCAAGGACAGAAATATACTCTATGATGTACTGAAACTCTTGCTTTGCTAATGTATAATTCTATGACCATAGAAGAAGACAGTTTATGCGAATATCTGCTGTACTGCCCCCTGTGGCGAAGCAAAGAACGCAACACGTGACCCTGGACCACAAAACCAGTCATAAGTAGCATGGGTTATATTTGTAGCACACTGTATGGGTCAATTTTTTATTTTTATTTTATGCCATTGTCATTAGAATATTAAATAAAGATCATGTTCCATGATGACATTTTATACATTCCCTACCATAAATATATCAAAACTTAATTTTTGGTTTGTAATATGAACTTAATTAGATTTTTTTTTCAATATTTAGATTTTTTGTACCCTCAGATTTCAAATTCACATAGTTGTATCTTGCACAAAAACTGTCCTATTCTAACAAAAGCTTATTTATTTAGCTTTCAGATGATGTATAAATCTCAATTTAAAAAAAAGTGACCTTTATGACTGGTTTTGTGGTCTAGGGTGAAAGATGATTCTACATTATGAATTACGTTCAGATTATCAAGTGTTTATGTTCATGTTCTTGCCTATTACTGCAGTTCATACAAACTATGATTTACTGTACACTTCTTTTATGACCAACATTAATTTTATGATTTAAAATTCATATGTTTAAGAAACAAGGTTAAACACCGTCTTAAATCTTAAATGTTAAACATATCTTATTTTCTAGAAAAAAAATATTTTTACTGCTTCAGTTATTAAAATCTAAATAACTTTTGTCTGCAAAATGATGTGGTCCAACCAACCTGCAGAAAAAAGAAACATAAAAAGGAGCCTACCAGACCATAAGGACTGTGTGTTACACTCAGTAAAATATCAGAGATTTTTATAACAAGGGAAATTTTATTTCAGTTTGCAAAATGCCATGTGATTGCAAAACACCCTAAAAAGGGATTGAATTATGATATCTTTAAAGATATATTTAAGACGTTTAATTAAGATGTACAAGGTACACAATTTTAATATTTTTACTCAATTTGACCACATGACATTTTTGGATTTCTTAATTAATTGTATAAAACTTTTGCAAAAAAACATAAAGATATGTTTATGTAAATATATGTTTCTGTTTTTTTTTTTTTTTAATATATTTTTTAAATAATAAATACATTTCCCAGTCACATTTACTTGGGTAAATAACATTACTTACACTATCAGAAAAAGAAAAAAATAATTCTATTTTACATTTTTACATTAACAGTGCAGTTAATATTTTGTTTATTAAAGCCAAAGAATCTCATCAGGTTAGTGTTTAAAGCATTTTACATTTATTCCAAAATAAATATAAAATAATAATATTTCAAGGCAGTAACAATTTAAACAATATAGTTTGTGACCTTATGTTCAGCTGTTCTTTTAAATAATTAACTTTTTTATTTTTTTATTTTCTGGATCATCAGTCATCAAAGCTAGGTAAATATAGGTCACAGACACTGAGATTTAGTGATTACTCACTAAAAACTCAGATCATGTTTTCAGGCCATTTTTTGGCAAAGTTATTATATCTAAGTGTGTGAGTTGTTCTCTCAGACTGATTTGCGAATGCAAAATGTGCACAAACGCAAGAGGCAGGATTTATCGCATGAACCAATTACAGCTGATCATATCCAGTCATATCCAATCATATCGCGACGGAGGCATTGGCTCCTCTTACGTGTCTTTCCCCATTCATTCTCAGTTATTCCCCACTAAACTCACCACATGTTTTAGGGGGTTTGTTAAATCTCAATGGGCTCAGGGGAGGTGAAAGAGACTTTACCTGCTGGTGTCACTGTTGGACATTTTTTACATGTTGTAATTTTGGCCTTGTTTTATTTTTGTACTAGGATTTTTTTCTCATCCAATATTTTGAGAAGGCACTGCCTCCCTTGCCTCCTCAGAGGAAACGCCCCTAAATAATACATACGCATAGTATATAGAATATAGTGACGAAATCGCAGTGTTATAAGGTCATTTATTGATGAAGGCCTCTTAAGACCCCCTGCTGTACTATAAAAGAGCTTGATTTGGTCTCGGGTTTGGAAGTGGCTGTCATCTCCTCCCACCTCTCTATTCCTGTTTAATTATACCCTGTAGATCTCTCTCTATCTCTCTCTCTCCCTCAGCCTGGGCGGCAGGCAGCCGTCCTTTCTCATCTAAATCTGACTCTGACAGCAGAAAGCGATCCCACATCGTCACCCAGCCGGCCCATAGTCCCCATCTTCCCCTTCCTGAGAACTGACACGATAAATATTCAGCACTCAAAGGCCAAACAAGCAGCTTTATTGTTCTGTCTCTGAATCACAATGTGTGGTGATCTCTTTCCTCTCCCACACTGTGACAGCACATGTAATGCGTAGCTTTTGCTCTTGATGTGGCGCTTTGGAGGGGTGGGGGGTGTTTTTGGCACTGGATTTCTAAAACGCTCATCTGTTGCAGCTGGCCGTGCCCCACAGTGAGGACTGGGCCCGCTTCGGCCGCACGCTGATGGAGATCCGTGCCAACCGCGGGGACGGTGAGGAGGAGGGGCCCGTGGAGCTGGCCACGTAAACACAGGATCACAGTCATCATCACCAACCCAGACTGAGCCTGATGTAACACACCCAATTAGCATGTCCACTAGTACTGTGCTCTTTTCTCCAATAAAAGGGACCGTTTATCCAAATAATGAAAATGGGTTACTAGGGCTGGGTAAAAATATAGCATGATTTTTTCCTCCAAACCACTTTTACCACAGTGATTCCGTTGGTCAGCTCAATCATGCAGGCACCTGTCAAGAAAAGTTTGGAAATATTTGCAGTGGATCAAATCGATACAAACAGTGAGCCTAATGCTGTCAGGATGTGCTACCAGCACTTTACTGAGTTTAGGTTTAGGTTGGGGTCAAGGGTTAGTAGTTGGTTTAACACTGTGTAGGAGTCTGAACTGTGATTACACGACCAGCTTTGGAATCAGCTGCATAATGGGTTTTTTTGCTTAAAAATATAGTTCACCCAAAAATTCAAATTACCCCATGATTTACTCATCCTCATGCCATCCTAGGTGTACATGACTTTCTTCTTTCAGACAAATACAATTGGAGTTATATTAAAAATGCCCTGGCTCCTCCAAGCTTTATAATAGCAGTGAATGGCTGTTGAGATTTTGAAGTCCAATAAAGTGCATCCATCCATCATAAAAAGTGCTCCACACAGCTCCAGTCAGTTAATAAAGGCCTTCTAAAGTGAATCGATGTATTTGTGTAAGAATAATATCCATATTTTAAACTTTATAAACTGTGATCTCTAGTTTTAGCTAACTGTCGTACACGTTTATGAAAGAATGGCGATCCAGTAGATGACGTAGGAAAAAGCTGTAGCGTAAGCTCTGATGAGAATATGCTAGTCTGACGAGAACCAAGTTTTGTTTACAGCAAAGGGAAATCAGTCTCCTCTTGGCTTATATCGAAATCCTTATATCGAAAACATTTTTCTTTACAAATCCTCGTTTTATACTTCTAATTTATGACCAGTGTTTTGTTTTGCTCTCTCCTCTGCACTTCTGCGTTCGCCTACACCAAGTGTGGAGCACTTTCTATGATGGACGGATTCACTTTTATGGGCTTCAAAAATCAAGTTATTCATTGCCATTATAAAGCTTGAAAGAGCCAGGACATTTTTTTATATCTGTTAGTACTGTTTTAATATATATTAGTTTGAAAGAATAAAGTCATATACACCTAAGATGGCTTGAGGGTGAGTAAATCATGAGGTCATTTCATTTTTGGGTGAACTGTCCCTTTAACTGGTCTAGAGGCAAAAAATCATTAGTAGACTAAATATTGATTTCCCAAGAAAAATCTCAGTTTTTCCAATCAATTTTAGTTTGAGTAAGTAATAACTTCGAGGCTGTTTAAAAAGTATGTTCTGTAAGGTATGAATGTGTGTAGTGTAAATTTACTGCATTCCTTATCATTGTCATGTGACCTGCTGGACTCGTGGGATAGTCCATTGAATGCACACTTAAAGGATTAGTTCACTCAAAAATGGAAATGTTGTCATTAATTACTCACCCTCATGTTCCAAACCCGTAAGACCTTTATTCATCTTTGGAACACAATTTAAGATATTTTTGATTAAATCTCTCCATAGACAGCAAGGGTCATTCCACATTCAAGGCCCAGAAAGGTACCAAGAACATCAACAAAATAGTCCATGTGACATCAGTGGTTCAATCGTAATTGTATGAAGCTACAAGAATACTCTTTGTGTGAAAAAAAACAACTAAAATCACTTTATTCAGCAATTCATCTCCTCTGCATCACCCTAGCGCCATTTTGGAGAGTATCACTACCATGCGCCTGCTTTCTTCTAAACATAAACAAACAAAAGTTTTCAATTTAACCACTTGGATTTAAACCGATTTAGTCACATGGACCCACTTTGTCGTATACCTTTCTGGACCTTGAACGTGCTGTCTATGCAGGGTCAGAAAGCTCTTGGGTTTCATCCAAAATATCTTAATTTGTGTTCTAAAGATGAACGAAGGTCTTACGAGTTTGGAACAACATGAGGGTGAGTAAATAATGAATGATTTTTGGGTTGAACTAGCCGTTTCAGAATCTCGTCGAAAGTAGGGAACTTTTTCTCCTACTGTTTTATGAATACTGTGAATACTACGTTTTCACGTGGTGCATTTGCGCTACATGAACGCAAAGCTTGGGCCATGTTGTTACTTTTTTTATTTATATTTTTTCGTAATGTGCAGGGTAATGTACTAAGTTAGAAGTATCACGTGTTTATCGCAAAGCTTTCCAATTCCAGCAGCTGAAAATGAAATCATATTGTGAATGTGAGTTTGCTGTGTAAATGACTGTGTTGTTTGTGTACAGCGAATTACTAAGGACTTTCTACTGATTTGTCCAAGCGGAACTAACATACAGGACCAATGTTGTCCGAATCACGAAAAAATGACTTTTACTAGCCCTGGATGTTTAAATGATTCAGAAGTGAAGACAGCTTACCGAAAAGAATGATTTGAATGAGCCCATTGATGAATTATGTAATTCACAGAATTAATAAAGAATGTCTATCATAGATCAAGAAAATAGAGGTTGTAACTTGAGCAGCTTGTTCATTGTTCATCGTTTCATTTCTCATCTCAAGTTTGGAATGACATGAAGGTGAGCAAATGACAGAAATTTTCATATTTCGATAAACTATCCCTTTAATGTTGTTACTCATGGGTTTGTTATTACGCATTAAATTTAGGTTTCATTTCCGTGCGCTTTATGTACAGTTTTGTTGTGCGAGAGTTAATTGTTTTTTATTGTTACGTCCCGTCTCATTATTACCTTGATAGCAAATACTGCTAAACCAGTTAATAGCATTTTTGAAAATGTAAATTTGAAATAACCTGCTGCTAGAAAGGCATCTTCGATGTTGGTTTGTGGTTATTTTTTAGTATACTTGAATAGTGTGTGTGTGTGTGTGTGTGTGTGTGTGTGTGTATATTTTTGTACTGAGCCCCTGCATGAAGTATTGACAAATTAAGTTATTTATCAGTTGGTGACTGTGTCAACAATATTCACAGTGGCTTTCTCATCAGTGTTACAGCGATGCAAGCAGGTATTGTGTGCTTAAAATATGTTTCACATGTTAGAAATAACGTTACTGATAACGAGTATTGGCAAATAAAACATGCTTCTAGAAACCATTATAGTTTGATCTACTTTAATAAATCTGTCCATCAGTACATCTATTGCTGCCATACTTACAGTAAGGCACAATCTTAACACTATATGTAGCCTACAATCAGCTCTACTGTACAGCTCACATTATTTTTCAAGGGGTTGAGAAATACAGACTGACAAACATCATCTGTAAAACCTCTCATTTCATACTGACCATAAATAGCCGCTGTGTGTAGATTCCCAACACACAAATTCAACACTATACAAACATGAATATATATGAAACACTATAATACATTCAAATTTGAGAGTCCACGTCAGTAATGAAATGAACTGCCCAATGAGTGCTATGTGCTTAGTTTTACGGTAAAAGGAGAAAGGAAAATGTAAACCGTTGCACATCTATCATGTAGAAAATACAAGCTGGATCTGCTTGTATTGGTTTAAAATACAAGCAATATTAGGTTAGTCCATATCCATTTAGCTGCAAAAGGTCATTTTTCAGGTAAATAAAAAATACAGTAAAACTAAGTGAATCAAATAAAAATGATTTCCATTCAAAATCAATCTACAATCCAACTGAAGAATCCAGGACTTGTGGTGGTGGATTTAAAAAATATGAAACATCATCCCATCTATGCTGTACTTTAAAGTTGTAATTTTCACTTACAATCACATAAAACCCTCAGCAGATGAACTGGAAATTGTTTTATGATCTCAACAAAAAGTTCGAGACTGATATGCGTGTTTGTTCCAGTGCAGCTGAAGTGGATGCGTCTGCTTCAAACGTGTGGGGCGGCAGGCGCTCTGAATCGTGGTAGATGCAGTCCAAATTTACTCTCGATGCCAGCAAACGTGGCCACAGCCAACCTGAAGCCACCGATGTGGTCAGGATTGGGCGCCGGGAGGCTGATCCGAGACTTGGGAGTAGGCTCTGCGCCAGCTGGTTTTCTGTGGTGAGGAGAGAGGGAGAGAGAAGATGGATGAGGAGGAGGAGGAGGAGCAAAGGGAAACTTCACATTCTGCTGTGTCCTGTCAAAAAGAATAAACAGCCTGTCTCAATAGTGAAAACAAGAATATTTTCCCCTCAAGTTATGGAACACAGAATAAATGAATAGACCAGAACTGAAAAAAAAAGAAGAAGAAAACTTTCCATTTAGGACACAAATCCTATTTTGGGACGTGGTCTTACCATTTTAGCCTGAATGAAATCATAATCATGTAGCTCGGATTTGTTTGAAGCACCAAAAACCAGACGTGAATATGAAAAACTACATCTAAATTTGAGTATCCACATAAGCAATAAAATAAACATGTCAATGTCTATGTGCTTATGTATATTTATGACAAAAGGGAAAAAGCATGTAAATAGAATTTCACTATGACCACATATGAAATTCATCTTTTCATTCATTTCGTATATGCTTGCGCTGTTTTTTCAGTTTCTGTTTTAGCACAGCTTTTGGAATACATGATTCTGACTGGTCAGTTGTGGCATTCAAGTATTTTTTTTGCTGTCCCAGGCAAATTATGTTCTACCATACAAAAGTTTGGGGTCAGTAAGAAGAAATGAATACCTTCATTCAACTAGGACGAATGAAAATAATCAAAAGTGAAAGACATTTTATAAGATTTCTATGTCAAATAAATGCTGAACTTTCTATTCATCACAAATCAACGCATATATAAATTATTTCTGAAATATCATGTGACACTAAAGACTGGAGTAATGATGCTGAAAATTACAGGAATACATTTTAAATAATATAAAATAGAAAACAGTTATTTAAACTGTAATGGTATTTTACAATATTTTAATTTTTACTGAATTTTACTGTATTCATTTTACTGCATTTATCAAATAAACGCAGCCTTAGTGAGAATAATACATTCAAAAACATTTAAAGAAATTAATTATAATTTAGAAATGATACAATTCACAGATTTGCATTTTATTAATTTTTCTAATTTAAACATCAAAACATTCTAACATTATAATAGAAATAAGATTTTAAAAGCAATATTTATTCAACTTTCACAATATATAATATAAATTATATTGTACAATATAATCAATAATTTATGTATAGACATATATATATATATAGTTTTTAAACAGTAAGATTTTGAATGTTTTTTAAAGAAGTCTCTTCTGCGCACCAAGCCTGCATTTATTTGATCCAAAGTACAGCAAAAACAGTAATATATTTTAATTCTTTTACTATTTAAAATAACTCTTTTCTATGTGAATATATTTTAAAATGTCATTTATTCCTTTGATTTCAAAGCTGAATTTTTTGCATCATTACTCTAGTCACATGATCCTTCAGAAATCATTCTAATATTCTTTCTGATTTGCTGCTAAAAAAAACATTTATTTTTATTATGTTGACATATTCTATAAGTAGAATTTATTTCAGGTTTCTTAGATGTATAGTAAGGTCAGAAGAACAGCATTTATCTGAAATAGAAATCTTTTGTAACATTATAAATGTCTTTATCCTCACTTTTGATCAATTTAAAGCATCCTTGCTAAATAAAATGATTATATATATATATATATATATATATATATATATATATATATATGTATGTATGTATGTATGTATGTATGTATGTATATATATATATATATATATATATATATATATGTATATATGTATATATATATGTATATGTATATATATATATATATACACATATACATACATATATATATATATATATATATATATATATATATATAATAAAAACAAACAAAAAACTAAATTACTGATTCCAAGCTTTTGAATGGTATAGTGCATAATGTTACAACTGCTTTTTATTTCTGATAAATGCTGATCTTTGGGTCTTTGTATTCATCCAATAATCCTAAAAAAATTACTCAGCTGTTTTAGATACAGTATAGATATAATAATAGATGTTTCTTAAACAGCAAATCAGCATATTAGAATGATTTCTGAAGGATCATGTGACACTGAAGACTTTGAATTGTACCGTTTTCACATAAAAATGTCATAAAATGTCCTGAAATACAGTCTGTATCCTAAATGGAAAGGTTTCAAAAATGCCAAGAAACCACTGTTCATTTATTTTGAGTTCCACAACTTGAAAGGAAAGTATTCTAGTTTTCACAATTCAGTCAGGCTGTTTATCTCCAGTACACTTTTTCGATATGACAGCACGTATTTATTAAAGCGCTAACTGAGCCACATGAATCAATATATAAACAGGTATAAAAACAAATCCATGAGCAGGTTTGTATATATACCATGTTCTTTTATATGCTCCTGTGGTTTCTGGGTTTCAGGACAGCACAATATTCCACGGGAAAATAAGGTCATTCTGTCCAGAACTGGAACAGACTCCAGTCAAAGCAATTCTCCCCACCTCAAATCACTTGGACACATGGAGCCATGTGGCTATGGAAGAGCATTTCTAGAAATGTCACCTCCAGGCTTCAGTGAGTCAGCTGACCCTTTCTAAATCATAAAGCGAGGGTGTTTTTCGCTTCGGCAGGAGAGATAAAAGATGCCACGGCAAACAGCTTTCAGTCCAGGCGCTCGACGCTTTCTTGTGTAGTAATTAGGCCTTCCTGCCTCAGCTGTAACAAAGTGCCCGTCGAAATGAGAGTCTGTGCTACAAAGCCAGCCCTCTCTAAACAGCTATTAATGAAATTTCAGGGCATCTGACATTTCAGTGCTCTTCACGATCACACTACGTGGCCCACAGCTTTTTTCCTAATGGAAGAATTCTAAAGAAAGTGTTACTAAACTATTTCAAAGTTTTAGGAAGCGTGAGAGTCTTACTGTCCACCGAAGTCTATGTAGAACCACCTCTGCAGGAGCTCATAGGTCACTAGAGTCACTCCAAATTGAGGCGAGGAGCGAAACACACGTGCTGAGGAAGAAAAAAAACATTAAAATGAAGCATCAGCAAGCAGTCTATATAGATTCTACATTTATAAAACAAATCTGTGTTCATTCTATTGTTGATTCAAACCTGGATAAATCCATCAGTAATTTTTTTCATTTTATTTTTTAAAACCCTATAAATCATTACCCTTTTTCAGAACAAGCCATTCTCAGATTCTTGGCTGTGTGACGTCACACAGGCCCAGGTCCCTCCCACAAATATTGACTGACACAGCTGTTTTAGCATTGACCCACTCTGAGTGAGCTGTAAACAGTCTGCCATTGTTTGGACACCACAGCGGGGTAGACAAGAATGTCTTCTAATCGACTGAGATGTGTTGTTGTTGGATGTAATAATGATCATAGCAGTCGTCTTTTACTCCCGACATCTGAGCTGCTGAAGACGCAGCGGATTACTTTTGTTTTTGAAAGGAAAGCTTCATCTACAGAAGAATTGAATAAAATGGTTTTTATTATGAATCTTTGCAAATCGCCTTTTCGAATAATGTGCTATTTAGCAAGTTCTGTGGCTAAATGCGGCTAAAGTTTACAGTCTCGCAGAGAACAGCTCGTCACCACACAAAAGAGCTCAGTAGCATTTAAAGGGACATGCACCGAAACGGCTCGCTGTGAATAGAGCTGTTTTTGACAAGGTAATAAGGGTGTTGTTTTAAACTACCATTGAGAAATTTGAACCAAAGTATGTTGTAGACTTTTCATTAAGACCTTAAATCATATCAACTAGTTGACAATCGGCATCCGATGACCTCTTTAAAGGAACACTCCACTTTTTTTGGAAATAGGCTAATTCTTCAACTCCCCCCGAGTAAATAAGTTGATTTTTACCGTTTTGAAATCCATTCAGCCGTTCTCCTGTTCTGGCGATATCACTTTTAGCATAGCTTAGCATAGATCATTGAATCCTATTAGACCATTAGCATCACATTCAAAAATGACCAACGAGTTTCCATATTTGTCCTGTTTAAAACTTGACTCGTCTGCAGTTATATTGTGTACTAAGACCGGCGGAAAATGTAAAGATGCGATTTTCTAGGCCAATAAGATTAGGAACTACACTCCCATTCCGGCGTAATAGTCAAGGAAGTTTGCTGCCGTAATATGACCGAAGCAGGCGCAGTAATATCGCGCAGCACAACGTGACCAACTGCATGCATAGGGAGCGTTCCTCGTTGGAAGTTACCTAGCTGGGAACTCATTTCGGGCGCTGCGTGATATTACTGCGCCTGCTGCGTCCATATTACAGCAGCAAACTTCCTTGACTATTACGCCGGAATGGGAGTGTAGTTCCTAATCTTATCGGCCTAGAAAATCGCATCTTTACATTTCCCGCCGGTCTTAGTACACGATATAACTGCAGAAGGGTCAAATTTTAAATAGGACAAATACCGAAACTCATTGGTTATTTTTGAACGCAATGCTATTGGTCTAATAGGATTCAATGATCTATGCTAAGCTATGCTAAAAGTGATATCGCCAGAACAGGAGAACGGCTGAATGGATTTCAAAACGGTAAAACTCAACTTACTAACTTGGGGGGGTGACCCATATCAAATGACCATATCAAAACTTTAAATATGCCATTTCCATACCTTTTCACAAAACTTATATCTACCACACTTTTATCATAGGTAGAATGCAAAATGTTTCAATATAAACAGTTTACATTTCAGTCAAATGTAAATATTTTAAACCTATAACGCACAGGAGAAAAATCAACCCTCCGCAACAGTTTAAAATCAGCCCAATTCCATGGAA
This sequence comes from Garra rufa, assembly GCF_049309525.1. Taxonomy (NCBI): domain Eukaryota; kingdom Metazoa; phylum Chordata; class Actinopteri; order Cypriniformes; family Cyprinidae; genus Garra; species Garra rufa. Next base: position 24,101,494 of record NC_133377.1, read on the forward strand.
AAAATGTGGACCACAACTCGGAAAACAAAATACTGATAGGATGCCACATTGTGCGGCTTTTGGTTGTAATTTTCAGTCGTAGGGCAACAAGAGACGAGATGTAAGTCTTCACTGCTTTCCTAGCGATTAGAAGAGGAGAAAAGAAACAAAACTTCCTAAAGACCTGCGTTTTGGTTCTCACTACTTTAGCCTGATGCCTTTGAGGCTTTTAGTAAACCACAGCTAATTAAAGAGCTTGCAGGTGCCAATGGATATACAGTAAGTGTAGGCCTTCTTATCGCTAGGAAAGTAGCGAAGACTTACATCACTTCTCTTGTTGCCCTTTGAGTAAAAAAGTTATAACCAAAAGACACACTATGTGGTATCTTAACAGTATTTTGTATTCTTGAGTTGTGTTGCAGTAAAAATAGCAATATGTAGCTCACTGAGTGCAACCATTTGATGTCATCTTCACAGAATTTTATTATTACGAATGTTTTGTAAACCCAGCTCCAATATACACGCTGTCTATATGATGTTTGCAGTATATTTCAAGTTTTCTGAAGTCATACTTTTTGCAATTTAAAACTAAAACATTTTGTAAACCAACGAAAAGAGCTCCTACAGGTTTGGAAAGACCCTTTAAAATATAAGGTCGACTGCAAAATTGTATGTAGCAAATAACATTAGCATGACTAGTTTCAGGTACGTCTGCAAGAGATACCTCCAGCTCCTTTCCAGAAGGCACGAGGCCCTTCCTCCTGAAGAATCTTCCAGAAACAGTCAATGAGTCCATTGTACGTGGTCTGGCCTGCACGGGCAGCCACTTGTAACCGGGTCTTGATAACATCAGCAGGGGTCACCAGGGATGCGGCAGGCATGCCTAAAGAGAAGTCACACATGTCAATAAAGAGTCTGATCTGAATTCATTGGAACACTGAAGCAATAACGATTCAGACATCATATTTACATATAATAGATTCATGAACATAATTACATTCAAGATTAAAACATTAGTGTATGTAAACTCTGCAACTCCATCTATGATTAATGCACAGCGTGCTATAAATTAGTTCCGTCAAATAAATAGCAGCAGCCTATTTTATCAAATATTATAAATATCTCAAGCAGAAAGCACCATTTATCAAACGGTATGCATCCTTTTTTATTTAAAGGTCCAGACAATGCTTAATAATGAGGCTGGCATAAGGCCTGTCCCACGCTGTCCGGCACAAAGGCCACTGTGGCACCAATTCAGCTTTTAATAGCCTAAATCAGCGATAGCATTTAGCCTGAGCAGTCACACCGTCGGCACGCCAACTCCACCGCATGTTCAAGAGCTTTATTTTAACATCTAAATAAAATACTTTCATCTGAATAATTATAAGCCTTTCTCTCTGTTGACCTGCTCCGATGGACAAAACCTTCATTATTAAGCACAAAGAACATTAAATTATCTTTAGAAAAACAAAATTTAATTTAACGAAAATAATAGTAACACATACAGACACGACTAAACATATAAAATTTCTATGTTGTTAAACAATTTTAAATTATACACTACGAGTCAAAAGATTTTGCACAGTAAGCTTTTTAATGTTTTTAAAGAAGTCAGTTTTGCTCACCAAACCTGCATTTATTTGATTCATTTTTATGATTTAAAATAACTGCTTTCTATTTGAATATGCTTTAAAATGTAATTTATTCCTGTGATCAAAGCTAAAGCATCATTACTTCAGTCTTCAGTGTCACATGATCCTTTAGAAATCATTGTAATGTGCTGATTTGCTGTTATTATTATCAATACTTAAAACGGTTAAGTACATTTTTCAATTATTTGATAAATGATCAGCAAAGATCAGCATTTTATTTCAAATAAAAAGCTTTTGTAACATTATATTCTATAGCATTCAGATTTCTATTTCAAATAAATGCTGTTCTTCTGATCTTTCTATTAATCAAAGAAACCTGAAAAAAATTATACTCAGCTGTTTTCAACATAATAATAATAATAAATATTTTTGAGCAACAAATCAGAATATTAGAATGATTTCTAAATGATCATGTGACTGGAGAAATGATGCAAAAAAAAAAGTTTTGAAATCACAGGAATAAATTACATTTTAAAATATATTCAAATAGAAAAACATTATTTTAAGTAGAAAAAAATATTTCAAAACTTTACTGTTTTTTTCTGTACTTCAAATAAATGCAGACTTATATGCAGATATCACTGAGCAGAAGACACTTAATAAAAAAAAAACATTAAAAATCATACTGTTCAAAAACTTTTGACTGGTAGTATACCGGTTAGCGCATTAACTTTGGCAGGCTTAAAATACTGAAATTAAGAACTAGAAAACTCTAAAATACATAAAATTAAAGATTATAGATTAATTTAATATATGGATTACACTGGAAATGTAATACATACATCCATTTCATCAAGAACAGGCATAAGGGAAAAAAGCCAACTGTATGTTGGTCAATGCCCCAGAAGTCTGCCTGCTTCACCAATAATGGCACACAAACTGAGCGTGTAATTAAATTTCCCGAACTGACTGTAAATCACTAATTGCCTTGAAGCTCGAATTACTGATAAATGGTAAACTGAGTGATACATGCCATACGAACATACCTAACTGTAAAAAGTTGCTTTAAACCATCTGACAGATATAAAACATTGGGGAAGACAGGAATGCTAAGCTCTCTCTGACCATGTATGGCTTTTCCATCTCATATCATGCTCAAGTCAAGAAGCAGTAAATCTAAAAAGGCAAAAAGGATTAGAAATAAATATTAATTCTCTTTGACTTACATTCCAAACCATACTGGCTTGGCTAAAGACGTCGACTTTTCAACAATGTTTTCTTAAAGATGAACCACAAGAGTAAAATATTAAAAACAACATCAGATCTGGATCGTATTTTATACGTGACGAGGAAAGGGAGACTTGTAAAAATATTGCAAGTCAGATCTTGGATGTGCTGGCCTGGTCATGCCAGTATCGTAGGATCTGTTTATTGCTCCTGCAGTATGGCTACTTTGGGACTTTCAGATATTTTTTCCTCTTTTAACACTCTCAAAGCTCAAAGCACAAACTTCCAGCCCCTATATATTAAACAGTGGAAAATATCCGACCCTTGGCAGGCGCGCCGCACTTCAAAACACAGCCTAAATCACTGAGCACTCTAATTACGGCCAACCACAATGGAGCCAGCGGTGGCAGGCGGCTACCGGAGAGTGCGTGGTGGCTTACCCGCCAGCGCCCCTGCCAGCAAAAGCCTGCCAGGTCCCACTCGCCCGTCTTCATCAGTCAGGGCCGCCTTGGTGTGTGCGTAGCAGGGGAAGTAGATGGCCGAGAAGGGGATGTCTCTCAGGAAACAGGCTTTTGCACCCTGGGGGCCAAGAAGACGGACACGTCACATCAAAATCCAAAACATTAATATTTCATGAGCTATATTACAGAGACTTTTTTCATTCGAGGACCGCAGAAGTGTTGCATTGTGAGGTATTCTGGGAGTTTGGTTTATGGTGTGTTAATGTCAGCCCTGTTGAACGAGTCTGTTTTGTACCTTTTCTGACTTGTCACTTCAAATAAACATTCACCATGGCATTTTTTCTCCCCGTTTGTGGAGACTATTCCTACGTCTGTCACCGTAAACAAAGCCCTACCTTCAACGGGATTCGGTTTCCTCGTCTTTAGCGCGCTGGCGAGCAGCCAGGAGTGCAGAAACAGAGAGATTTTCCTCTCAGCAGAACGCTTTAAAGCCCGGCTGAAGTGCGCTTTAGACAGGCTTCATTAAACTCGCAAGGTTAATCTGCAGCGTGTACACAGGTAGCGCAGATAGCAGAGGTATCTCTTTCCTGAAGCGATCTTTGTGCTCTCCTGCGGGCCAGGGCAGACTGCCTGCTGCGAAACCAGATAAAAATCACCCCTGCGTCCAAAAAGACCAGGCCTGGCTCATCTGTTCTGGCAGAGCCCGGAGTGCCGGAGGTGAGGATTGTGTTAATGTGGGAACATCTGGATCCACTGGCCCTCAGTGTGCATGATAACTCGGCAACAACACAGGTGTGTGTGTATGTGAATGTGATATGAAGTGTGTGTCTTCGGTTTGGAGCACGGGCAGGGAGTGGTGGTGGAGGCCCTGCAGCGGCAGAAGGGGAGAGGCGGGGTAATTAGGCTGACAAAGACAGCTCTGTGCCTGGGCCGGACCCTGAGGAGCCAGGCCGTCTGAGAGAAGCAGGCTGCAGCGCGTCTCCTGCACTCAAAGCACATTGTCCGCGCGGCTCAGGAGAGACAAAGATGGAGGGGAGGCACCGGATTCAACATTCTTACACACACACAGCCTGTTGTGCACGGTAGCAAACCCCCCCCGACCATGACTCTGAAATAAAGGCTCCTTTCCCACGACAGGCTGACAGGTGAGCCCTGGAGACTTACCTGCCTCGGCCAGAAGACAGGAGCGCAGCTTTTTTTCAAGTGACCAGCCATGTGATTTACTGATAAGTGAAGCACATTCTACTGTAATCTACTCAGTGATATTGAAACTGTACATGAGGTATTGATACTTAAAAAAAAACGACATGTGACTCTGGACCACAAAACCAGTGTTAAGTAGCACGGGTATATTTGTAGCAATAGTCAAAAATAAATTTAATGGGTCAAAATTATCGATTTTTCTTTTATGCCAAAAATCATTAGGATATTAAGTAAAGATCATGTTCCATGAAGATATTTTGTAAATTTCCTACTTTAAATATATCAAAACCTAATTTTTGATATGTAATATGCATCGCAAAGAACTTCATTTGGACAAATGTAAAGGAGATTTTCTCAATATTTAGATTTTTTGCACTCTCCAGATATTTTTTTTACATAGTTGTATCTAAACCAAATATTGTCCTATCTATTCAGCTTTCAGATTATGTATGAATCTCAATTTTAAAAAATTAACACTTATGATTGCTTTTGTGGTCCAGGGTCACATATGGTAAACAAAAGGCTGGGTTTGATACAATAGAAAGTGCTACACTAAACCATGTTCCTTGTACAGACAAATTGAGTAAGTAAATTGAGTAAACTGAGTAAAAATAATCCACCTTATTTTTCAATGTGGAAGTAAGCTGTGCTAAGTACGAGACTTACAGTTCATTAGCTGCTGTAGGGAAATAACGAAAAGAATAACAACGTGCAAGAAAACGGTAAAACTGTTTGCACTACAAACCAGTGTGTTTATAATTAAGATATTACAATAAAATAATATGGTAAGACACACCAGTTTGCAATATCAAGCAGCAAAACCAGCTGTTTTTTACAGCTAAAAATAACTGGAAGCAAATGACACCGGAAGGCAGACCCATTAAGTTTACAAATGGCCCACTCTTACAGGAAAAATAAGGTGGATAGGTTTGGGTCAGTTTTTATTTTTTATTTTTTTATTTTTTTTAAGAAATCAATACTTTTATTCAGCAAGGATGTATTAAATTGATCAGAAGTTACAGACATGTAAAATGTTATAAAAAAACGTTTTTGTTTTTTTTTAAATAAATGCTGTTCTTTTGAACTTTCTGTTTATCAAACAAATCCTAAAACATTATGTGTCAGCTTCCACAAAAATAAATAAATAAATAAAATTAAATAATTAAAAATAAATCAATAGATCAGCAAAACTTTAATAATAATATTTAAAAAAAATTCTTAAGCACCAATTTAGCATTTTAATGATTTCTGAAGGATTCTGAAGGAGTAATTGCTGCTGAAAAAACCCTGGACCACAAAACCAGTTCTAAAAAAATTAAACTAAGATTTATACATCATCTGAAAGCTGAACAAATAAGCTTTCCATTGATGCATGATTGTTAGGACAGAACAATATTTGGCCGAGATACAACTATTTGAAAATCTGGAATCTGAGGGTGCAAAAAAAGTCAAAATATTGAGAAAAATCACCTTTCAGGTTGTCCAAATGAAGTTCTTAGCAATGCATCTTCATGGAAAATGATCTTTACTTAATATCCTAATGATTTTTGGCATGGATTATCTTGACCCATACAATGTATTGTTGGCTATTTCTACAAATATACCCATTATGACTGGTTTTGTGGTCCAGGGTCACACATTACAATTTTTACTGCAATTTTGATAAAATAAATGCAGTCTTGCAATATATTTTTTTTTTCTTTACATAAACTTTTGAACATCTGCATCTGACCTGTGGCCTAGCAGTCGCCACACATGCCCACTTGACATATTGAGCCATGATACTTGTGAGGATAAAGTGAGTTTGAGTTGACTTGCACACATACACACACTTTTTTTCTCTTCTTACCATTTTTTCCTATCCTTTTCTACAGTCTCTACAAATATTAATCAAAAAAAGTGAACATCAGTTATTATTACAGCGTAAACCAACATCGTGTCTACATGTAATTAGCACCACACATAACACCTACGCAGAGGTGAACACGCCTCATTCATCTCTCTCCAGCTGTCCATAAAATGTCAGAGAACGCAGCCACTGGATGAGATACGACCCAACGCCATCATGGCAGTCCCCACAACGTTGTTTACACCAAAACACTCGCTCTCCGCAACCTCCTGCTCTCCAAGCCTCAGGAATGCAGCCCTGCTCAGATGCATTCGGCAGCAGCAGAACAACTGGAGATCTTCTCCTGCAGCGCTGCTGAGCCTCATGGGGAAAACAGGACACAAAAGCAGCACTCAGGGAGCCGCTGTGCATTCACGGTTCTGAGAGGCTGGTGCTACCTGGTCCGACTGCTACAGTAGACCGCAGGGGGTGGATTGAGGCCTGATAGTGTGTGTGGGTGGGTGTGTATGAGACTTGCTGGAGAATGTGGAGCATGACTGAGGCACTCCGGGTTATAAGCGGGAGTGCAGGGAGTCAATCCACAGGTGGGAGGCGCTAGAGAGCTGAGGATGCTCTTCTAGGTCTTTAGCATGGAACAAGGTGAGTCAGAGTGTATTTTGGAGGGCTATTGGAGATGTTACATATATATACATATACAAATACACAAACACACCCATACAAAAACACTAATAAAAAGACCTAAAGGCATAGTTTTTCATCATTTACTCACCCTCATGTCGTTCCAAATCTGTATAAGTGTCTTGAACACAAAACAAGATATTTTGAAGACTTTAAAAAAACCAAACAGTTTTCTTTAAAATATCTTCTTTTACGTTCAGCATAAGAAAGAAACTCATACAGGTTTGGAAAGACATGAGAGTGAGTAAATTATGACAAAATTTCATTTTTGGGTAAGCTATTCCTTTAATTCTGCATATTTAATGGATAGCTAGTATGCAGACAGACATCAAGATTGAGCATGGATGTTTTTGGCATTTTATTGCCCACAACCTCTTACTTAATATTAATATAGAAAAATATGAAAAATAAACATCAATACAATTATAAATACGATTTTTAAATGTTTTTGAACTATCTCTTATGCTCATCAAGGCTACACTTATTTGATCAAAAATACAGTAAAAATAGTGATAATGTTTACTATTTTTAAAATAGCTTTATAATAGTTTTCTATTTCAATATATTTTAAAATGAGCTCTTATGTATGTTAAAAACAGTTGTGCTACTTAATATTTGTGTGAAAATGGTGTCAGATTTCTTTTAGTAAACTTTGATGAATAAGAAATGCATTTATTTGAAAAACCATTACATATTAGGTAACATGTCTTTATTTTCACTTTTGATCAATCTGATGCTTCCTTGCTGAATAAAAATATTCATTTCTTAACTTTTTAACTTTTATAACTTATTTTCTTAAACTTAAAATAAATAGCTAATAAATGCAATGGACACTTAATGCAGATGTTTGCATGAAAATACGCCTGGAGTATTATTTTCCAATTTAATTTAATAATTAAAAAATAAATAAATAAATGAGCACAACTTTAATAATAATAATAAAAAAAAATCTTAAGCACCAATTTAGCCTTTTTAGAATGATTTCTGAAGGAGTAATCGCTGCTGAAAATTCAACTGTACAATGTGATCAAATTAAATTGCAATAATATTACATAATATGTGACCCTGGACCACAAAACCAGTCATAAGAGTCAATTATTTAAAATTGAGATTTATACATCATCTAAAAGCTGAATAAATTAAGATAGAAGAATATTTGTTCAATACTATTTAAATAAAAGTATTCATTTCTTAACTTTTTAACTTTCATAACTTATTTTATTAAATTTAAAATAAATATCTAATAAATGCAATGAACACTGAATGCCGATGTTTGCATGACTCCTGCAATATGTGACCCCAGACCACAAAAATAATCTTAAGGGTCAATCTTTTAAAATTGAGATTTATATGACATAATATGAAAGCTAAATGAATACATTGATGTATGGTGTGTTAGAATATGACAATGTTTGGCCGAAATACAACTATTTGAAATCTAAAATCTGAGAAAATCACCTTTAAAGTTGTCCAAATAAAGTTCTTAGCAATGCATATTACTTCTCAAAAAATACGTTTTGATATATTTACTGCAAGACATTTACAAAATATCTTTATGGAACATGATCTTTACTTAATATCCTAATGATTTTTGGCATAAAAGAAAAAGATGGCTACTGCTACAAATACACCCGTGCTACTTATGACTAGGTTTTGTAGTCAGATCATGGGTCACATATTGTTTTATTACATAAGCAAAAGTAAGTACCAGTGAAATACATACTGCACTTTAAGCACATAAGAGATGTTTCTGACATATGTGAATTAGGTTTCAGGTTGTTTTGAGTGAATGTGACAAACCTTGTACAGGCCGAAGAAACCCAGGTCACGGATGACAGAGAGAGCGCTGACGCGTGGCCCTGTGGTGATTTCTCCTGCCACCTGCAGTCTGATCTTCACAATCTCCAGGGGGTTTGTGAAGATCACCTGAGATCCCCCAGCCTGTAGATCAACAACACAAGCATACAGGCTTTCACAGAGCTTCATTAACAATCATGTTTGAGTAAGAAGGGTAAATGAGGAAAAAAATGTGGTAAAAGGGTAAGTTTGAAGTTACAGTTGTAAACTTGTTCTGATTAACCCAAAGTGAAAAACAAAAATGACAAGAGGGAAGTAATGTGATATTCTTATTATAAGAGGACAATGCTTTAAAGAATGATTGTGCTATTGTCACTCTTTGTAGGAGGAGTAGGAGGTTATACCTGCCAAAGACAGACGGTGCCTGAAACATCACACAGAACGCAGGCCCCTGGGGGCCTTTCAAAAAACAACCCTATGTCTCCAACCTTGTACTTGTGAGGCAGATAAAAAGCATCTGCAGGTTGGAACAGGTTCCTCTGAACTCTTTGAAACGGTTCGGCTTTGACGTGACGGCATCTGAGGCTGCAACAGAAGCATTTAAACATGTCTCGCCAAAGAGGCTGGCCGCTTGCCGCCTCCGTGCCCTATCTTTCCTGTTGCTCCTAGTTACTGAGGCTGCACGCAAAAAACAGAGCAGTGTAATTAGATGGAAATCAGTTTCCATGGATTCCTTCTCCTTCCCTCAGCCCTCCTTTTGAATACAGAAGGGCCTTACTGTTTGTTTGTTGTTGATTTTATTCCTCTATTCTTTCAGAGATATTAACGTACGGGGCGTCTTACGGGAATCTGGTAAATTGGTCTTGAATCTCACAAGGGTGCGCATTTAAAAATCCTATTGAGTACGAAGCAGCGTATTTAAAAATAAAGATCATTATCATCTCATTGAAGGTGCGCTTTAAATAGGATGGACCACAATGACCCGCACTTTCCTTCCAGAGGAAATTACAGCTCAGACATGCAGAAAGGGGTTTCTACCTTACAGAACTCCCAGCTCCGACTTAATAGTTGGCACATTTCATGAATATGGTTTATTGGCCAATTATATATTTTTTTTTATGTATTAGAAGCACAAATCCCATGGGTTTTGAAATGTTAGATAAACTATTATTTATAATTATCTATTAAATTAACTTTCAGTATTGATTCTCACAATTACAATTTTTGAAATCAAATGAAAAAAGTCATGACAAAAAGTTCCAGGACCACAGAAAACAGATGGAATTGCAAAATCCAGTCATAAAAAATGGAATTTACTGTGTAATGTTGAATGTCATGGAGTTTGCCAAATTTTGCATGAATAAATCAAAAGTAGGTCAGTACACTTTAATCAAAACGTGGTCTATGAATCCTGCATGTTCATGGTCTTTGTATAAATGCATGTTTCGTTTACTACACACATACTGAAGCGTGCGTGACACTTGTGTTTTCAGCCCCTGCTGCCTCAATATATGAATATGTAAACACAAACATAATCTCTAGAACTGCTCTGAAAGTTACTTCATTAGCATTTTACCGTTTTGAGAATATCTATCGTCATATCATATACAAACAGAAACTAAAGGTCCCGTCAAAATAAAAGTTCTGTTTGAACTTGAAGAAACTGTGACAGAAATATATTACGTAATGTAATGATAATACTAGTACTAATAGTAAAATTATTATTAAAACATTATTATTGGATTTGTTTCCCCTTAAAATAATCATTAAAATATTGTTTTTTTTTTAAGGAATATTAACCTGAAAAATTATTTGCCAGAATTTATTCTTTCTAAAATAAAAAATAGATATAAATAAAATAGCAATACCTTTTTTTATTTTAAATATGATTCAGAGATTTTTTTGAGTATTAAATTCAATGAAAATGCAATCCAGAAAATTAATGCAAACACATAAGGCAATCTTTTTTTTTTTTTTTTTTTGATTTAACCATCGAAACTTTAAAAAAAAATTATTTAAAAAAAATAGAATGGAATTTGGGGAAAAATGGATTTCATAGGGCCTTAATATACTAAAAACTGTTTATCTGAGTACCACAACTTGCACATAACCCTGTGACAGAAAAAAATCACCCATTAAACAAATTTATATAATGTTCCTTTAATTTGTGACACCCAAATGTGACCCTGGACCACAAAACCAGTCTTAAGTCGCACAGGTATATTTGTAGCAATAGCCAAAAAATACACTGTATGGGTCAAAATTATTGATTTTTCTTTTTTGCCAAAATTCATTTTAAATATTAAGTAAAGATTGTGTTCCATGAAGATATTTTGTACGTTTCCTGCCATAAATATATCAAAACTTTTTGATTAGTAATATACATTGCTAAGAACTTAATTTGGACAACTTTAAAGCTTTTATTTTTGGCACCCTCAGATAGAAGTTTTTCAAATAGTTGTATCTCAACCAAATATTGTCATAACAAACCATACATCAATGGAAGCTTATTTAGCTTACAGATGATGTATAAATCTAATAATTATTTTTTAGAAAAATGTACCCTTATGACTGGTTTTGTGCTTTTCTACAGCATAACGAACAGATGATAAATAATCACATCTCATATATTTACATAAATTGTAGCGTTGATTGCATAAAGCTCACTCTTAAACTCTGTTACTTATATTACGTAGGATAAAAATGACCAAACAATAGTTCTCAAAAGCAAAACTTGTCGATTTAATTTTTGTTTAATTAATGTTTTTTCCTAAAAAAAAATAAAAAAATTGGTAACGTACACAAATCACAAATCAACATTTTCTGAAGGTTAAGCACTTCCTTTCACTGACCAATTTTAATACAAAAAAGTATTTACGAGCTTCACATCCTATTTTGTACCCTATTCATGGAAAATGCCACTTATTTATGTGGAAAGTAATCTTTTATGGTTAATTATGGCATCAGGGCCGAAAGCAATCTTTTTTTTCCCTTTGTTTTGGCAAGGAATAATGCACTAAGGAGAGGGCCAGGCTATTAGCTGAATTAATTGGGTACTAATTGGATATTTAAAAAGTTACACAAAGAGAACAAGCAACAGGCAAACAAGAACATCGGTTAGAGGGAGACAACAGATCAATCACCCCTGGTGGAGAGGCAGTTTAAAGAGCGGGAAGCATGCGCTGCAACGTGACTGCAAGAAATGCGATTTGAGTGCAGAGTGAGCCAGCGTCGGCTCGATAATTCGGTGGTAATTACAAGGCAAGGTAATCCCCAGAGGCACTGAGAGCGTGTGTGCGCGTTTGGGGGGGGGGGGGATACCTAATACACGCTCTACTGGTGAGATGAGCACAACTGAAGACAATACTTACGCACACCGAGCACATAAACACTACAGTCTTCTAAAAACAATAGCTCAGCGCCAGACACAAACATTAGCTTCCCTTCATTAATACTCGCTCACATTCCTCGCACTTAAACGGAATTACACAAGCGTTTTCGTGTAGGAGCGACTGCGATAAAAGGAGAGTTTCGTAACAGACTAACAAACCTTTACGAATGCTGAGAAACAACGGACAAGCTAAATTACATAGCTTTGCAACTGAACAAAGCGTCACTGTATGCACGCCACGGTTTGTTCCCCGCACTTTACGTTGGCTAAGCGAGTATTTTGAGTAACCCAGCCTTCAAATGAAGGCCAGCGACAACCAGATAAGAATCCGTCCAACTTCTCGGCCAGCGAAGCGTGCTGTTCTTACCAAATGATCGACTCTTGGCAACTGTCAAGGGCCTAATTCAGAGGCTGCAATGTGAGAGGAGAAGAGCTTGAAATGTAAAAAAACCCTTGAAAGTTTAATCACCGCAGCTCCATAACCCTCACCATCTTTTGCTTTTCCCCTTTCTCGTTTTCTGTGATTTTTACTCTGCTCCCTCAGACAGAAACATTCACATTGTGCAAATCAGCAGTCTAGTCTTTTCCTTCTCAAACCAAATAAATAGATTTGATTTGCCGTGGCTGCAGTGTCAATAAACACGGCTTTGAGCGAGCGGCGCGTGTGCAGGCGTGAGAAAGGGAGCGGATCCTGCCAGGCCAAACACCGGGGATTCGGGCCGGGATGAAAGGAGCTGTCAGAGAAATCAGAAGAGGAAAAACACATCTCCGTGGCACAAGCTCGCTTTCTGAGCTGACTTCATCTGCAACCAACCTGATGTTTCCCTAGCCATCTCTTTTCAAATCTCAGAGAAGAGATCTTGTGGGCTAAATGCACTCTTGTCGGTATAATCGAGACTCGCAATCATCTTTTAAATGGAAACCCACATGTGTAGAAATGTTTTAGTGATCACTGTCATATGAAAGAGGGTCTTTCAGCGTCCTGAGTCAGGGCAGACGTGAAGAAGCAGGGTCTGGTTTTGACAGGTCTCAGGTACGACACAAACAGAAAGACTACCGCTCTCTGAAATCTGAACTGTGGGCATTTGCTTTCACACAGTTCAGGCAAGAATGAGATGAAGCACGTGTAAACAATGTATTAATAACGTCAGTTTCACCCTTACGCTTCTAATAAAAAGGGTAAGTGATCCGCTGTTCATGCTTGTGAGGGGCAGGTAGAGATTCAGCGGCCATGGGGCAGCAGATTATGATTTAGAGGTGAGATGACAGAGGAGAAGTGTTTTATACATGTTTTTAAACACTGATGGGGCTGAAGTGTCTTTTCAATCACCTCACAAAAGGAGAGAAGTGTTCCCTCAGGCCAAGGCTTAGATCTCAAAGTCTACTGACATTCAAAACTAAACTCCTTATTGTCAGTGTACAGTTACTGCGTGATGTATGGATTATATGTTTGTGTATCAAAGCATAAAGCTACTCACACATCCGCCAGCCAAGATTTCAGCATGCAACGGAACGCTGCCGTCTTTTTGCATAGTCTTTCCTCTCACAAAGTCATTCACCTGTGGGGAAAAACAATTTAGCATCAGATATATAGTTTCTTAAAGGAAGAGAACTACATAGCAGATTGTTTACACCTGCACAGATTTAGCATCGACAGAAAGCTGTAGAAATTTCAGCAATTTTTTTTTGCAGAATTCAAATGCCTGGGTCAAATGTACTGGGACTGTTTTGGCACCCAATTCACTAAAGGAAACAAAAAGTGCAAAAAGTGACTTCATTTAAATGAGCACAGCTATAGCAGTCTGCAGGGGGTCAGTGAATAGAACATGTTTTTTATGCATTCCTAAGATTTTTCTATGGAACCCTGTTTGTTCTTCAGAATAAAAAAACAACTGTGAGATATGGCCATAATTACAAGAAATTGTCACTATTGTGATATATTGAAATCCCAATTGTAATATATAAAATCTCAACTGTGATATAAATTCAAAATTTTGAGATATAAAGATGCAATTGTGATCTATAAAGTCACAACTGTGAGATATAAGGGCAAATGTTTTAGATATAAAGTCATAATTTTTATATGACACTAAAATTCTGATATATAAATTCAACTGTGAGATATGAAGTTGGAATTTTGATCTTTAGTTGCCATTTTTTGGCCAAAATTTTGAGATATGTAGTCACAATTATGAGAAATAAAATTAGAGTAATAAAATTAGAATTTTGAGATATAAGGAGGCACAAATGAGATAAAGTCACAACTTTGAAAAATGAAGTCATAATTTTTAATACGATATAAAATTTTGAGATATAAATTCAACTGTGAGATATGAAGTTGAAATTTTGAGCTATATATTGTAGTTGCCATTTTTTTAACTAAAGTTGGAATTTTGGAATATAAAATGCCAAATGTGAGATATAAAGTCACAGAATTTTGGAATATAAAGTAGGAATTGTGGGACAAAGTCACAATTTTGAGATATAAAGTGCTAATTGTGATATATGAAGTCTCAGCTGTGAATTATCAGGTCAGAATTTTGAGATATGAAGTGGTAATTGTGAAACATAGTCATAAATGTGAGATATAAAGTGACAATTGTGTGATATGAAGTCACGATTATACGATATGTAGTCTCAATTGTGAGTTATCAGGTAAGAATTTTGAGAATTTTAAAGTGGTAATTTTGAGACATAAAGTTGTAACTGTGAGATATAAAGTCCCAATTGTGAGATATGTCACAATTATGAGAAATAAAGTACCAATTGTGAGAAATGAAGTCTCAACTGTGAGTAATAAAGTTAGAATTTTGAGATTAAATGGCAATTGTGAGATATAGTCACAATTTGAGATATAAAGTACCAATTATGAGATATAAAGTGGCAATTTTGAGACATATAAAGTCTCAATTTGAGATATAAAGTCAACCCTGATATATATTAAGTAAGCAATTTTGAGATATTAAGTGGGAATTGTGAGATATAAAGTCACCATTTGACATATAAAGTGGAAACTGAGATACAAAAATTGTGCAATATAAATTCACAAGTATAAATTATAAATGAATAAACCAAAGAAAAAGAAATCACATTTGTGATATAAAGCTGCAAATGTGGCACAATGTTTTACTGTGAGATACAAAGTCATGATTGTGAGATTAAAAGCCACAATTGTGGGAAATAAAGTATAAGTGAGCCTGCTGATGGCCAACTCAGGAATGCAAGAATGTACACCGCTTTGACAGGAGATCAAACAGAAAACAGATTCACTTCTTTTTCAAGGGGCTACGGCGAGGCACTGAAGTCAGGCAGCAGGCGGGCGGGAGAAACAGAGGGGTGTATTTCTGAGGAGTTAAGGGCTTTGGTTTTAAGAGGCCACGCTGATGTGGTGAAGGCAGAGCACTTACTGTAAGCTTTATGGCTTTCTCGGGAGCCACGCCCAGAAGCTGCGGTACGAGGCCTATAATTAGAAAACAAGTTGATTAAAAAAGACAGGGGTAAGGGAAGCACGGCTTTCCTCAATATAAAAGCTGCAGTGCTGCCTCCAATTCCCTATCATCCACACACTAATGAACACTATTGATGTGGAGTGTTTAAATATTGGAAACTTAACAGTACTACAAACTCTTTTTCCCTTTAAAAACAGACTTAACCAAAGTTTACACAGCCCTCAATTACAATGCAGATTTCTGGCTTAGACAAAAATAAACTAAATAATCTGATTTAAAAGTGATGACCCACCCCCGGCAGTAACAAACAAGCGCAGAATGTGGGCATACTATATGGGTGTAAATAGGCCACACAGCTAGATGAATACAAACATTTCCTGCACGCATTGCCTACGGAGTGCATTTGTGTTTAAATACAAGCAGATGAATTAAAGTCAAATATTTTTCAAACGTAATCATCCATTGCAGTTCCCGTAAACAATTATTATTGTTGCATGCTGCTGATTGTTTTGTGTTTGCCAGGCCAGTGACATCATCAACAAATTTCGGAGCATCTGCTTTGTCAATAAACAGTCTGAGTTTGCCTGAGCAAATGTGTGTCTAGAATTACAGTAAATATGGATCTATGGAAAACCGTTTCTGCCACCGAAAACAAAAAATTAAAAAAAGTTATTGCGAGTTTACATCTCGCAACTCCGACTTTCTTCTCACAATTGGGAGATATAAACCTGCAGTTGTGAGTTATGAAGTCAGAATTAAGAGATATAAACTTTTTTCTTATAATTGCGTGATATAAACTCACAACTGCGAGTTAATATCTCAAAATTCTGGCTTTATAATTCATAATTTTGTGTTATAATGTCAGAATTGCAAGTTTATATATGATTATATTGATTATATATATGACTATATGACTTCATTTCTTAGAATTGCAAGTTTATATCTCGGAATTTCCAAACTTTTTTCTTTGAATTGTGAGTTTAAATCTCACAATTGTTTTTTTTTTTCACAATTTCAAGTTTACATTATGCAATTCTGTGAAAAAAAGTCTGAATTGTGAGTTTATATCTCACATTTCTCAATAACTCAAATTTTTGTTATAAAGTCAGCATGATTGCATGATATAAACTCACAATTCTGACTTTTTGTCTCACTTATAAACTTATAAAGTTCAATTCTTTGGGGGGAAAAAGACTGATATTTTCTCTTTTCTCAGAAAACTTTTTTCTCAATTCAGTTTTTTCCTTGCAATTTCAAGTTTATATTATGCAATTCTGTGAAAAAAGTTATAAAGTCAGAACTGCGATATAGACTGGCAATTCTGACCTTTTTTTTCTCAGAATTGCATGATATAAACTCACAATTCTGACTTTTTGTCTCAGAATTGTGAGATATAAACTTATAAAGTCCAATTATTTGGGGGGGAAAAGGCTGATATTTTCTCAGAAAATATCTCACAATTGTGGCTTAATAACTCGTTATTTTTGTGTTATAAAAAGTCAAACTTGGGAGCTTATATATGACTATATAAATATGACTATATGACTTTATTTCTTAGAATTGCGTGTTTATATCTCGCAATTGTAACTTTTTTCTCAATTCAGTTTTTTTCTTGCAATTTCAAGTTTATATTATGCAATTCTGTGAAAAAAAAGTCAGAATTGCAAAATATAAAAAGTCAGAATACAATTCTGTTTAATTTCTTGGAATTTCAAGTTTATATCATGCAATTCTATGAAAAAAAAACCTATTCTCATTCAACAACAAGCTATTTTGTGTTATAGAGATATAAACTTATAAAAGTTGGACGTGCAACTCTGTATCACACAATTCTGATTAAAAAAAAGGTCAGAACTGTGAGATTACCTTTTTTATTTATTTTTTTATTCAGTGGCGGAAGCGGGCTTCCAGATGGATCTGATAGGAAAAGCTGATAAATAAATATGCTAATGATTGTTTAAAAAAAAAAATACTACTTATAAAATACAATTCTTTTCTTTTTACCTAATTATCAAACACAACTTTTTTTGAAGTTGCATTCAAAATCATGTGGCTCAAAAATGTTCCATTTCATATCAATCTAGAATGGAAACGGTGTACTAAATGTACACTAAACTTTGTGTTGGTCTTTGACGTATTTTTTATTCATTTGCTAAAAGCCTAGACTACCCACCTCCTTGTTACAAACTAAACAATTTATATGTAAAACAAAAGCACTTAGTGCTCACTTCAAATATAGTGCTCTCTGTCATAAAGCACTGATATGCTCTGCTAAAACGAGTCCTGAATTTTCATACCATCCCCCATTATAATTCTGCACAGGTGATGAAGATCTCAGCCTCTCTTTTGTCAGCTTTATGATTGACAAATACCAGTAGTTAGTGTTCTCAATGGAGGTCACATGGCAATTGCACCTTGCAATCACAATTTGAATCTGTGACCTCACAGAATGCTTTAAAAACTCATGTTCCAGCTCTAAAAGCAGAGCAGATACTCATTATCTGAGCGCCATTGACTGCGTAGAGCATTCGTGTTCTTCATTGTTAAGTTCCTGTGCTGGTATGTGCCCTTTCATGCTCTGCACATTGTCCCCTCAAGCAGCAAAGGTAGACTTAATCTCTTCAAAGCAGGTAAGGTCAGAGGGAAGATGACCTGCCCCTGGCTTTCATGAAAACGCTTTTTGTTACTGCATCCCTGATGGCCTGGCTGCACGAAGCCACTGACCTCTGTAGAGGCCAAAGAAGCCCTCGTAGCGGACAACCTTCTTGAAACAGTCAATGCTGTTCTTGTACATCAGCTCGTCCACGAAGGAACCCGAAGAACGTTGGTTCTGCATGCGGGTCTTCACCAGGTCGATAGGGTACACCGCAGTGGCACCCACGGCTGTCATGAAAGGAAATTTGTTTAAAACTATGTACGATATGGAATGGTAGGATTCTTCAAGAAATAGTACACCCAAAAATTTACATTTGCTGAAAATGTATTCACTCCTAGGTTATCCCCAAGACGCAGTTTGTTTCATCATCAGAACAGTTTTGGAGAAATTTAGCATTACATCACTTGCTCACCAGTGGATTCTTTGCAGTGAATGGGTGCCGTCACAATTATCCACAAGTAACCAACACACAACTCCAGTTCTACCAATTAACCTCTTGTGTAATGAAAAGCTGTGTGTTTGTAAAAAAACTAATTCCTCATTAAGTTTAAGATTATTTTTTTACTTAAAACTATCGTTTCCAGCTAAAATACAATAATACTGCATTCTCCACTAAAAAATCATCTAAGCTGAATCAGGAGAGATACTGACAGATCGAGCACCATTTACAAGCAAAAACAGTCCAAAACAGCTCTAAACAAACTGTAAGAAACGTTCCAACTTCAATTGGACTTTATTTCTCAGAATTGCAACTTTATTTCTTAGAATTGCGAGTTTATATCTCGCAAATCAGAAGCCCAACTCTGCAACTCTTAAACCTCCCAATTCCATTTTTTTTTACAATTTAAAATTCTAAAAAGAGTCTGAGTTGTAGATTATATCTTGCAATTCTGAGAAAAAAGTCAGAATTGTGGGTTTATATCTTGCAGGTCTGAGAAAACAAAAATCAGAAGTGTAACTCTGTATCAACCAATTCTGAGAAAAAAGTCAAAATTGTGAGATAGAATGTTGCAATTACCTTTTTGAATTTTTTTTATTTGGTGGCGGAAACAGGCTTCCATAGGGATCTGACAGAAAAGCTGAAACAATATATGCTAAAGATCATTTTAAAAAAAATTAATAAAATAAACTAAAACGATTTTTACCTACAGTAATTGTTTAACCTAATTATCAAACTTTTTTGAAGTTGCATTATGGATTATAGAAGCAATGGTAACACTTCATTTACAAGACATTGATCAATTACTTGTGGACTATTGTGATGTTTTTATTAGCTGTTTGGACTCTCATTCTGACGGCACCAATTCACTACAGAGCTTCCATTGGTGAGCAAATGCTACATTTCCCAAATGTGTTCCGATAAAGGTACAAATTTACATCTTGGATACCCTGAGAGTGAGTAAATTCTCAGCAGACTTTCATTTTTGGGCAAACTATTTTTAAAAAGAGATGCGCTGATGAAGGACACATCAAGGGGAGAAATGATGAAGGACACATCAAACAACAACAAAAAAGAACAAACGGGAAGAAAGTCAGGACATTTTGGAAGAACACATCAGTCAATTCTTATCTGACAACTTTGGGGTGGACACAAAGGGGATACAGCAGCGACAGGCTTAATTAAAGAGTGAGTCGCCTTGCACTACCTCCTCATTACCTTGTCTCCTCCGAGAGAGCCAGACTGGAGCCAAACACAGGGCCAAGCACCACCTCCTTACGTACACACAGTCCAACACACACACACCTCTGATCACTGACAGGTACAAAAGAATCTACCCAGGAGGTTCCCATGGTGCATAACCTCATTAAACTGGAAAAATAGCCCCCTAAGAAGGCAATAGGGCAGGCTTTGTTTTTCTTTTTGTCCAGTCCTGATATCTCTCGTGTGGAGGAGGGGCTGCTGCTGGTGCAGGCTCAGGTAAAGGAGTGGTGCACAATGATCTGTGACTGACTCACCTCCAGCCACGGAGCCCAGGGTGAACCTGTACGCCGACTCAGCGGCCTGAATCAGAACAGACCGAGACACATCCCCACCAGACTGCTGTGGACAGAGAAAATGAAAAGACAAGATAATCAGAACGGCCACCATTATGCTTTTAAAAATGTATTGTTATAAATGGTATATAAATTATGAATAAAATATAAAAGTTTCAAACTATTTTAATAAAATAATATAATAGAATATAATGGCCCGGTTTCACAGACAGGGCTTAGACTAAGCCAGGATTAGGCCATAGTTCAATTAGGACATTTAAGTCATTTTTATAAACACGATTAGAAAAAAACATTACTGGTGTGCATCTTGAGACAAAACAAAGGCACTGATATATTTTAAAATCAATCAGTGCAATTTTGTTTCAGTTGAAATAGCTCAGACTTACATTTTAGTCTAGGACTAGGCTTAAGCCTTGTCTGTGAAACTGGAGGATAATAATATAATATAATGTAATATAATATAATATATCATTTTTCAACACTAATAATTTCAATAATAAGAAATGTTTCTTGAGCACCAAATTACCATACTAGAACAATTATGACGCTGACAATTGGAGTAATGACTGCTGAAAACATTTAAATATTAAAAAAAAAAAAAAATATATATATATATATATATATTAAAATATATTAAAAGAACATACAGCGATATACAGCTATATTGTACGGCTACTACAGCATTCATTGTTCAGCTCAATCTCATATTCACAATAAAAAATGAGTTTAAATGTCCGCTGAGCAAAGCGATATCTTTATCGCTATATCCTTTCATTTGTTAAGGGTGATTTCCGATGATAGCGCTGTGCAATTTGTTGGCTGCATATTACAAAGGTGTTGCTGAAAGTTAAAATAATTTTCTCGTTTACAACCCTGTTTCAGTCTCTTTCAATATAAAAGTCTTCACTACTGACTCACTTATAAAAACAGTCTCCTGTCGCCATCTAATGGCGACTAATGTAACTAAAATTACCATTACAAACACACACACACCCTGTTTAACAATACAAAATTACTATTACTATTATTAAATACTATTATTATTCATATAAAATATTATTTATTGAAAAAATATTTAATAAATAACAACTGCCATTATAAAAGTTGATAGGAAATTCAGTCAAAAGTACAAAGGCAACGCTCTGATATAGAGCATTAAATTTACATAAAATATAACGTGATGAGATTTTGCCCTCAGCTAAAACTATTTCTGACCCTGGACCACAAAACCGTCGTAAGTCGTAAGTAGGATGGATGTACTTGTAGCAGTACACTCAAAATGTACATTGTATGGGCCAAAATGACAAATTTTTCTTTTATGCCAAAATTCATTAGGATAATAAGATCATGTTCCATACAGATATTTAGCAAATTTCCTAGAGTAAATATATATTTTTGATAATTAATATGCATTGCTAAGGTTTTTTGCACCCTTTAAATTCCAGATTTTCTAATAGTTGTATCTCGGCCAAATATTGTCCTATCCTAACAAACCATACATCAAAAAAATGTACCCTTATGCCTGGTTTTGTTGTCCAGGGTCACATTTGCTCTGGAACAAGTAATAGATTAATGAGACCAAAGACTGCCCGTTAGATTTACCCAAAAAAAAGGACATCAGATCCAGCAGCAAATTCCACAAAATCTGGCTGAAGTAAGGCTGCTCTTGGCGGGTTTATGAGTGCTAAATAGCTGCTGACGCCCTGGAGCTCACATCTCCGAAAACATTAAAGCAATTTTTAAAATCTTCATATCAAAAATTAACAAATCACATATTTAAAGTCTAAACAAATACTTTCTTGCCTAAAAAAACTCTTAAAACTACATTCTGTGACACACAAACAGTATTATTTATAAAATTAAAAGTGGATATATATATATATATATTCTAAAATGAACATGGGAAATAGAAAAATGTGTGCTGACATTTTTGAGTAAACAATGACAATTTTATTTTGCTTTCCGTTTAATTCCTGGGAAAAAGGAACGTTAGGATTTTACAACATAATAAAATACTAATTTAGTTTGATCCAACATCTCTAGATAATGATAAAATACTACTTTTCTCATAGTGTTAGTCGAGACAAGCAGAAACCACAATCAAGTGGGTTTAATCAGTGCTCCAACCACGACCGTAGCCCCACAGTTAGAGGGAGCACAAGAAATAAGGCCAGCCAGAACCATCCAAGCATCCCATGCCGCATTCCCCGCCAGAGATACAGTCGCCCTGCCTACCCGAGACCACCTGTCAGGAACCTCAAGGTAACTGCCCGGACCACCACTATGCCCCCCCCCCCCCCCTTCCAGACTCAGTGAGGGGTTAAGGGTGTGGGATGAACTGTGTTGGGGGGAGGTGGTGAGGGAGAGCTGGCCAGCAGCCCATAAGGCCAGACCACAGCCCAAAGCAGCTCATTGTGGTGGGACTGGCGTCTCTGTCCCGGGCCCCCGCTTCGTATGGCCCTGCTCGAAGGAATAACTCAGCCCTCAATGTGTTTGGAGGCAGAACTTCTGATAAAATAAAGAGGGAATATCTAGGCACAGACACACTCTCTTTCTTTTCCCTGTAGAGTATTCAAGCCTTTCTGTCTGTTTTCATTTCCCCTCATCTCACCATCAGACGTTGATAAGTTTCCTCGACTGCTGGGCTTGCGTTTCATTTACAGCTTTTTATATGTGTGATCTGTGTGCTGATGACAGATTCAGATATTCTCTTCTTTCATGGCTCTGGTCAAAGTGAAGACGAGAGCTCAGCAGTAGCTGACGGAAAAATCCAGAGGGGCTGGAAATGATGCGTTGATCAGAAGCACTTACAAACACAAGCTCTCAAAATATAGCTTTAACTTTAGCAACAAAACTGAGCAAACCAATAATATCAACATAAGTAAAATAATCACATTTAGATAAGTATAACTTGTTAAAGTGATTTAATAGGAGATCTAATCATATGTATCACATTTCTGCAAATGAAATAACAAAGAAAAAGACAGAACAATACACGGGTGTGTCCAAATCCACTCCCTATTTCAGTTACATGTGTGCTAACCAGAGTCAAAATCGTTCAATCACTGTCGACATTCCTAGAATTTGCAATAAAGGCAATTTATTGGAAATTCTGTCATGTCTTACTAAGTATCTGAAATTCTTAGAGAATGAGTGCCTTACTACTGTTTTTAAAAGAAGTTTTGTTAGTAATTATCTTTTACGTATCTCCTTTTGTTATTATTCATTTAATAATTTATACTACCGTTCAAAGGTTTGCTATCAAGCAAGTTTTTTTTTTTTTAATGAAATACTTTCATTCAGCAAGGATGCATTAAATTGATCAAAAGTGACAGTCAGACATTTATAATGTTACAAAAGATTTGTATTTCAAATGAATGCTGTTCTTTTGAACTTTCTATTCATCCTGCAAAACATTCATCATGAAAAAGTATAATAGTTTCCACAAAAATATTAAACACAACTGTTTTCTACTTTGATAAGAAGAAATGTTTTTGAGCAGCAAATCAGCATTGCAGAAGGATTTCTAAAGGATCCTGTGACACTAAAGACTTCAGTAATGATGCTGAAAATTCAGCGTTGTCATAACAGGAATAAATTATCAAATTTAAAATAATAAATGGGAAGTAGTTTAAATTGTACTTTTGTCAACAAATAAATTCAGTCTTTTATTTATTACATTCTGTCATGACTTACTAAGTATCTTAAATTGTCACAGAATAAGTACAACTATAAATATACATTACAAGAAATGCTTATTTCTATTTTTAAAAGAGATTTTTGTAATTACATGCATCTCCATTTGTTATTTTTTATTGATTAATTTATACACTACCGTTCAAATTTTTGCTGTCAGTATTTTTTTTTTTTTTTTTTTGATGAAATAAATACTTTTATTCAGGATTAAATTGATCAAAAGTGACAGTAAGACATTTATAATGGTAAAAAGATTTGGACTTCAAATGAATGCTGTTCTTTTGAAATTTCTATTCATCCTGAAATACTTAAAAAAAACTATAACATTTTTTACAAAATTGTCAACTGCTTTCAAATTTGATACACTAAAGACTGCAGTGATGATGCTAAAAATTAAACTTTGCAATCTCAGGAATAATTTTATTAATTATACTAAAACAGGAAAATAGTTTAATTTATACTTTTAAAGTATTCAGATCAAATAAATGCAGTCTTGGTAACGACTTCTTTCAAAAACATAAAAAAAACCTGACCTCAAACTTTTGAATGGTAGTGTATGTTGACCATATAATATTGCATGTGTTGTGTGGCTTTGATTTATTACATTTGGTTCATGCCTAAATGTCATCATTATGTATGTGTTATCTGTTTGTTTAAAAAATGCAGGAAAGTGCATACTTTAAAATGGCACTGTACTTTTTACCAACCACAATGAAGTAGCACAATGGCATAGTGGTTTTAAGTCACAACCTCATATCTGAGTCACAGTGTCCCAAAAGTTAGTGGACCAAGACTGAGTTTATACCGATGACTGTAATCTTTTAAGACAAGTTTATACTCTGCGTTTCTGAGGGTTACCTGTCTTTGAATCTCAGCGAGGTTGTAAGGAAGAGCTCCCTCCTCCAGAGGTGCAATCATCTCAATGTCAACTAAACCAACACGTCTGTAAAAAAAAAAAAAAAAAAAAAAAAAAAAGAACACGGGTAGACAAAATTAGCTTAAAGTTAAACATTAAATCAGTCTTTTCTCAAAGATGTTCTCTTAAAAAAATGTGGTATAGTGTGCCCTCACAAGAAACAAGCTCCAACATCTTGACTCAAAGTGAGGTGGGTAATTACAGTATCACATTGCAAAGAAATAATAATGTCCAAAAACCAATTCTCGATCAGCATTTGCTCCATTTGAGCCCTACCCAGTAGTGTCATGAGTGAGTTCATAGGTCATGGTATCTGACTCTTCAAAAATGTTCATGTGATATCTTTGGTTTTGGAAAGAGGGCTTTAATTCACCATGATTACACCGCTCTATGGCTCAGAGCAGATATTTTGTAAATATACTTCCAAGCTCATTACTGTTCTGGTAAGAACTTTGCAGCAGTTACAGTAGTGTGGAAACATGTGTGCCGCTACATGCTGCAGGAAAGTTAGAACAAGCTGGACTGTGTTCAAAACCTCCCGCTGTACAATAATAGGAAGAGTCATGTATCATCGACTATGCAATTGCCAGAACAAGACTCAGAATAGAGAGACCAGAAAACTTTTCACATATAATTACAGAAGAGTCAAACAATGCTGTTTTTAGACGGCGAGAGTGGCTAGAGGGCTCTGAAACGCAGGCTGAGCTGAAGTATGTTATGGCTGAGCCTCGAACCCTCCTCTTGATGGGGAGAGGCTCTTAAACGATGATTCAGCAAGGCCCTGTCACCATGGTGACTCACCCTCTCGGCTCAGACAGGTCAGCCAGCTGGAACAGGATGTCCACTTCCATAGGGGTCACCTGGCCAAACCTTTGGGCGGCAATGATGAACTCCTCTGGAACATACAGACAATGAAAATACAGAATCATTTAATTGCTACTAAAATTTTATTTATACTAATCAACAGGTTTGTTTGACAAAGATCCACAGTGGCCTATTGCAAAGTTTTAAAGATTCACAGAAGTGCTTTGAAACACACAACAATATTCTGTGTTGACGTAATTTCAACTGAGACAGGAAGGGACATATCAAGCAGTGCCATCCCCTTTTTTAAATAGTCAATGGCATTTTGTTTATATCACCGATTGGGCCAGAGCCATTAAGCTGCATTTGAGAGCGTCTGACAGCCACTGTCTCATTCATATCTCTACAAAATTGTACCAGTCTGTGTAGAATTCATATGGGTCAGATACATTTTATGATCTGCTCTGTGCTATCACGTCTCTGGACCACAGCAGACTCCATGGTCTTACAATGCGAAACCAGACTTTTTTCGCCCCAGTGGAAAGCATATTTGCACTGTCTGAATCGTTCCATATCCCTTATATAAGGAGTCGGCAAGCAAGTTTGGCATCGGGCCCAAAAAAATATTTTGCCACTAGATGGTGGACCAGAGCATAGTCAAAGGATAATTCAAGAAATTAAATGATGAAAAATGCAACTAGAATTGCCTGTGACAGACTGTTACAGTGTCGTTTGTAACTGGTAGTGAGCTGTTTCTCCAGGGTATATACAGGAATCATGGAGTTAAATTTAAGACCTTTCCATACATTTTAAGACCTCATCGCCACTTCAAGTTTTAACTGGTTACATAGGCAACACTTACATTTACTGTATATTGATTGTAAGATAGCATAACTGAACAGTCTTAGTTTGTGATAACTCCTTATAAATGCAACATAATTTAGAAGGGTGGGAATGAAGCACAAGATAATTAATTGTGTGACTAACCCAATGTAAAGTTAATTAGAAAGACAAACCTGAAACAAAAAATTAGTCCAATAAACAAAACAATTGACGAAACGTAGTGAAGACGGAAAATAAAGCTCTCTGAGGTAGCGGGACAATGAGTTCACAAAGTATATTCAAAAGACGTATTTGTAACATCAACTTTTATAACTGTCTGCAAACCACAGCTCTTTTGTGGAACAAAACCTGACAAACACCTGACTGGTCAGTTTAACTGTCATTACAGAGTGCTTGATTTGATGCACCAGAGCAAATCCTTCAAAGACAGAGTGTTAGTTCTGCACCTGATCAAGTCTTGCTCAAAAGTTCCTAAGCTCATTGACAAATATTATACATTGTGTCCTAACCACATGTGACGCGACAAGATTCCAGCGACAAGCAATTCAGCGGTCCACACCAGAAGTGAGCCACGTGACACCATAGCCATTCAGAAGCACAGAATTTCACTGCACTCATAACGAAATTGACACGTTTATAATCTAATTCATAAATGTGAAACCCTTTAAAACATTGTTAAAACTAAATATTGAGTGACTGATACCATCTTTGTCAAGAAAAACACTTGTTGGTTTGCAGTTTTAACATATGTTTGCTTAGATTTATTTTCAAGAAACTATCTGTTGTTGTTTTCAGTAGGACAGTAGGACACGGTGTTATATCAGAAGATGTAATCGCAAATTCGAAATTGTGAGTAAATGTTGCTGTCATGACAGATCTATTTCAGATCAAGCCATTAACAAAATTATCTGCCTGGATATTATTGCTGGCGGGCCAGTTTTGGCCGCCTGTTGCTGACCACTGGCCTATATAGTGCACTGCGTCACCAGACAGAAAATACTAATTCTGTGAACAAATGATCGATTTCAGCTGCAGCTTTAGCATCTATTTATAGTGTAGGGGGTGGAACACTTTGGATTTTAGAGAGCATTTGATTGGACTGAACAACTGATGACAAGCTGAAGTGCAGGGTGATGTTATCAAAATCGTTGATCCATATTGGCGGAAAAAGGAGACTAAGTTTTGAATGGTTGTATCTTGTAAATGTGAATTCTGTCATTGTTTTGAAAGCTTACAAATAACCTTAAGGCTAACACCAAAAAGATTCCAGTGACAAGCAATTTGAGTGTTCACACCAGATACGACGTAACAGCGGTAGAATCAATCAAACACAGTAGAATCAATCAAATATCACAGCCAATCAAAAGAGTGCATGGGCAGGCTCTTTTTGGAAAATGTATATGTTTATAATCCAATTCATATTTTAAGATTACTAAACATTCATACTGAGTGACTGATACCATTTTTGTTATGAAATATGCTTGTTGGTTCCCACTGAGTTTGCAGTTTTAAGGCACATATTTGGTATTTTTCATTTTCTAGACCTGTTATTCAAACTCACATTAGACACATTTAACTTTGAATAAATCGCATAATCATTACTTGAGATTGTCACTGTCATATAGTTTGTATGTTCCAGCCACTGTGTTGTGAAAAATGAAAACCATTCCTAAATAGAAATTTTGCATGTCGCCATCGTGGCTAGTTAGGACAAAAACTAACATGGACAAGATACAGTACCTTTTATCGCATGTTGTGGCGTTGCATCGTGTGTAGTTAGGACATGGTGTAACACATTCATACTACAAGCCAAAAATCTTACATTTTGATTTTATGAGGATTTAAAAAAATGTTGAAATAAGTTGTTAATGCTCACTTAAGTAAGTTTTACATTTTATATATTTTAAAGTGTAATTTATTTAGAAATCATTAAAATATGCTGAGAGTCTTTGATGAATAGAAAGTTCACAAGTACACTGTTTATTAAAAATAGATGTTTAACAATATATATTTAATTTCTTATTTAATTTAATATATAATTTCTTTAATAATATATATATATATATATATATATATATATATATATATATATATATATATAAAAATCTTACTGATCCTAAATTTTTCAACTGTAGCATATTAAGCCACTTTTAAGCCACGGTTTTAAATATATAGCTAAATACCTAAATAAAATAAAATATTAAATCCTAAGTGGCATCTGGAAACAAATGCAAGTCAGCAAAAACAAAAAAATCTTTTTTATTTTTAAGCCATTTTTGTAATTTTTTTTTTATCCAGCTGGTAGCAAGGTCATTTTCAGAGGATGAATGAAATAAGAGAGAGGATTCGCTAAGTCCTACTCACTTAGAAGGGCAGAACACTTGAAGTAAACACTCCTGAAGAGTGCAGGACAGTACAGTCACATACAGCCTATATGTGTCAGCCACTATATTTTGAATTAAAATGTTACAGGGGAAAAAAAAATATGAGGAAAAAAAACATTTATAACTGTTACAATTATTCTTTCACATCAAACATTGCCTGTTTGTGTATTTACATCAATTTAATTTCAATTTCTGTGGTGTTTGTTCAAAATAAACTCGGAAAATAAACATTTTAATAATAATTTACACAACAGTCCATAGGTGCACAATACATTTTCTCAAAATGCAAGAATGTCACTAAGAACATGATTACAAACAGTAAAATTATTTTCTCTAAGTGGCCATGTGCCACTAACAACCTCTTCATGGAGAAATTCAGTTACTCACTTTAAATTAAAATGACCCTATAAGTACAACGCCTTTGCGTCATCTTTCATTATAATAAAAGCTACTTGATTTGAAGTTTTGTTCATATAGTATTACAATGTCCAAACTCATTTAATTGAGGCCGTATTGCTCGCTGTTCTATTAATAAACTATGTGCTTTACATTAACGCATCCCTTCCTGATTATGTAGTACATAATTCATTCAAATATCTAGTAAATCATGGAGTCTGTGCTTGTATTGGATATCATATTGGTTGTGTAGGTTAAGTGCAGAGTGGTAATGAGCATAATGAACACAGGCCAGTTAACAGTGGGATTCCCACTGCACTGGTATAAAGTGACTAGCCTGAAAAAGGCAGCAAGTGTTCTTACACAGAGCCCTATTGAATCAGGGTCAGCTCAGCTTTCCCCGGCCTTAAACACGCTGTGAAGTGTGAAGAACGCTCCAATCAAAGATCACGCAGGGCATCTGTCTCTTCAGCTCCCTCCAAAAACAAACACCGGCTACTGATAAGTGTGAGGAACAGGCCGCCAAGAGCATTCGACCTGCCAAAAATCATATTTGATTCTACAAAAACTCGTAAATGGACTTAAGTATCAGAGCGGAAAAGTAACTCTAACGGAAGCGATGAAATAAGCGTGATGAAGTCCTGCTTTAGAGTGGCCAGAAAAGCAGTAAGATGATCCACATTAAATATTTTTATATATTTGTAAGTTCTTTTTTTTATTTGCTGCCTTTGTGCGGTGTGATGTGTTCGCGATTTTCCCCAGGTGGCAAACGATGGCTGTTGCAATGACGAAACTATGCTTCGGCGTACCGCTCAAAACATACGGAACCAATCAGCTGTGGGTCAACAAGAGAAGTACACATGGAAATTCGCACGCACAGGTCCCAGCGGAGCCCGATGGCGGCCTACAGCCTCTGTGGGAACAGCAGCGGTAAATGTAGCCTCCCCACCCCTGGCCCCGGTCTCCACAGGGCTGATAGCATCGCAGGCTGGGTGTGTGCAGCAAGAGTATGTGTCCAAGACGCAGAGCTCCATTGCAGCCAGACTATGAGGGCTGTTTCACAGGTCAGCAGTTGGCCAGGGAGACACAGATCCTGGGTTTTTTAAGGTTCTGGGGGCTTTGTTTTAAAAGCCCACCTTGACAGGTTTTTTCAAAGTTATTAATGAGCTAAAAATGACTTATCACAACAGTAATATTACACTTGTATAAATAATTAAAATTAATATAATAATTCAAAGAGTTTAAATGAGTAAAGAATTCAGCAATTTAACATGTTTTAATTGTATACCTTTACAAAAAATACAACATATGTAAGAAATATGTAAAAATTAAACAGTTTACAGCAAGATGTACTGTATTATTTAACACACATATATATAAACAGACATATATATATATATATATATATATATATATATACACACACACACACATTTATTAGTGCTGTCAAACAATTAATTGTGATTAATCGCATCCAAAATAAAAGTTGTTTACATAATATATGTGTATACTGTGTGTAGGAGCATTAAACTTGTTGTTATTTTTCTTATTGCTTAATCACTGTCACGAGGGTTCACTGGTGATCACTTCCGTTTTCTATATCTTATGTGGCGATTCATTTGTTTGTAGGATTGGCGAGTAGTGGGGCCAACTTTCTGTTGACCGTATTGCTTATTGTTTTGGTATTTTTTTTTTATCTGTTTGTCTTCGTGTGTTTCATTTAAAATAAATCAATGCAAGCAAAACTTAGCAAAGATACTCTTTAATACGGACAGCAGACGAGTCACGGAGGATCCCACTATCTTGCCTGTATGTGGCGATTGGACGCCGCTTCACTGTGTATATTTGTTATGTATATATAAATACGCACAAATACAGTATATATTTAGAAAATATTTACATGCATTTACATGTATATACTTATAGTCATATAATTTATATTTTATATAAATATTTTAGTATATAAACAAAACATATTTTTCTTAAATATATACATGCCTGTGTGCGTATTTATATATACATAATAAATATACTCAGTACACACACACTTATATTATAAAAAAAACATTTAATTTTGGATGCGAATAATCACAATTAATCGCAAGTAATCGTTTGACAGCACTAAAATGTATACATTATTATATATATATATATATATATATTTATATATATATATATATATATATATTATTTAGTAAAAATAATTTTAAAAATTAAGAATTAAATTGAAAATAATAATTAGAAGAGTTTGAATGTGTAAAAAATGTAGCAATTTAACATTTCTCCTTTTATTCCTTTTAAAAAGTGCATATATATATATATATGCATCTTGCTCAATTTTACACACACACACACACACATACATATATATATATATATATATATATATATATATATATATATATATATATAAGAATAAGAATAAAAAGCCTTTTTAACGACATATGTAAGAACTGTGTAAAATTGAAAAAAAAACAATTGTAGTAAAAAAACTGTTTTGAAAATTTTTTGAAAAATTTAAAGATTTGTGTAGGATGTACTGTAATATTTAAATAGTTCAATTACATATTTATCCACATTAAATAACAGACATTATATAAATATGAATAAGGATTTTAAAAAGTGCACAACATATGTAAGACATAATTGTTTAAAAGATTAATAAGAATTTGACGAGTAACAAAAATTTTAAATAAGTCGTATATTTAAATACTATAATTATATATATGGGTGTGTATTAAATTACACATATTATATAATACAAATAATTACATTGCTTCAACAAGCACATACACATGAAAAGAAAACCAGTAATGCATTGCATTATGGGTACATTCTTGTGTTTTTGGGGCACATAAAGTCAGTCTAATCAGGGGAGGCAGGACAAAGTCAAAACAAAACATGATTAAAAAAAAAAACCACTACTAACCTTTAGTAACTTCCACATCTTTGCGGTTGCCTGCCAGGGTGGTGTAGATCTTTCTAATGAGCTCCATGTTGTTTAGCAGAGAGTTGAAGCCATTAAAGTAGGAAAAGCTGACCTGATGTGACGTACTGCCACCGGCCGCCTGCAAAATTGTCAGACGCACACACAGACATTTGAACGAAGACATACTTTTATGAAGGACAGAGGTGATAAATAGCTGAGAATTCTACGGAGTGCCAAACATTAATCAAGCTACAGTGCGGCGACATCTTTAGCACTTCCACCCCACAGAGCGCTAAATAAATACATGTGTTTCACAGAGAGGCACACTGGTAATTTCAGAGGGATTCAAGCTCGAGGGCCATTTTTAATTAAGCTGTTTTATGAGAAGAGGGACATATAAAGTGGAAAACTAACATGAGGTAAATCTTTAAATAGCATCTGACAGAACGCTTGGTGTTAAAACTGCCTTTGCTATTTTGATAGCAACACAGAGGAAATAATTTCATGTATGCTGCAATATTAAGCGTTTTTGGAATGCACTTGATGGTTTCAGAGACTAGATGAAGTATAGTTTGACTGAAACAGAGCTTGTGAAGTATTCTTCAGGCCTGGGAGAGAAAAGCATCTAGTGTCTCTCACTAGATGGCGCTGTGTGCTTTGCAGAAATGGTGGTGTCCACCTGAAGCCACAAAAATCAGACCTGCTCTGAAGTTTCCTTAACCAAGATGTCATTTGTAAAATCCCTGCATAAACCTGCCCACAAAAAGTATAAACCTTTATGTAGATGGGATAAAATGTTTACACCTCCTGTCTTGTTTTGCAAGGCATCTAAATTAGAGGATTGAGTGTATAGACTGGGTCTGATGAGCGTATTGTCTTTAATTTATTTCTAATGGCCTCGAAATTGTGTGTTTACAAACATCTCCTAGAATCTCAAGGTTTATGAGGCACAAACCGTGGAGAAAATGACAGACTCCAGCGAGTGTGTATAAAACAGATTGCTTACACACATACACCTAGCAAATAAATATCTCCCAGTGGTTTACGTGAAACAAAAGTCTATCACAAAACTGTCATACAGTACAACCGCTGGCTGAAATAGCGAAAACATAAATACAAATAAACAAACTCACTGCAACTAGGCATTCCTCCACAAATGATGTGAGCATGTGGGGTCTGATGGTCACCATGATGTCCCTGAAGTCCAGAGCGGTGATGGTGCCTGTCTTGGCCTTGTCTCTTTGTATAAAAGCCTGTCTGGCATGTTCAAGCTGCATCTCCTGCAACACAATACATGTCAATCAGTCTGTGCTTGCTGGTAGATTACAGAATGCTGAATTGGAGTCATTTGTACTGCACAAACAAACAAAAAAAAAGAGATAAATTACATGCATATGATTTTATGCATTTTACACATGTACAGCTGGCCTTTATTATGGAGAAATGCAAATGTAAATCATTTCTTTGAATGGTAAAAGCAGCTCCAGATGATGTATAAATATTAAAAACATAATAAATATAATGATTAAATAAACTCCGTGCATCAATCTAAATCAAAATATTTAAAAATGTTTAATCTAAACCAGAAAGATTTACAAGTATCAATTATAATACAATTTATTTTACTTAATCATAAATGAAAATTTATTTACAACAGACAATAAAAAAAAAACATTTTAAATGCAAGAAAAAAATGTTGAAAACATTTTTATTTATAAAAGTATTTCGCTCATGATGTTTCAATGAAATAGCTATTTTATGTTTGTTATTATTTTCAATTAATTAATTTGCTTTGAAACATCTGCTAGAAAGACGTTTGGAGAAGAAACTCTAATTTTGTCGATTGCGCAACTCATCTGAAACGGCTGCTGTATCACATCAGGAGATGAGAATGACTTTCTTACACATCTCGGGCTTTTAAAGAGAGTTGTTTTTCTTTCTCCTCGCATAATTGAGCTACCGCTCCAAAATACTAGAAATATAGGTCTGCTGTGCGAATGGACGCATGTTCGTATAGAAGAATCGTCTGCTCAAAAAACACTATTAGAGAAAATGTCAAAGCTGTGAATGTCAGACTCCACGCTAACCTATTTCTGATATTATAGAAATGTCACTGTCCTCATAAAAAATACAGAAATAATACGGTTACAGATTGTTGCTGATAATTTCACTATTATTAACCTATTTTTCACATCAGTATATTTATTTGAATATTTGCAAATCACATTAAAGCAAATGCTGGAAAGACAAAGAAGCTGACTTTACGTCTTGTGTTGTATGTGCTCTTGTGCCTTTCAGAAACACACAAACAATGTTTTAAACAAGGAGGAAATGCCAGTAGCAGTGTATATAAATAAAACAAGGCCAGAGGTAGAGCAAAATATTATCTGGCTAGAGATTTTTCCTGTCTTGCATTGTGCTGCTCCAGCAAAAAGCATGTGGAATTGCATAATAATTGTGGATCTGAACCTTACAGTTTACAGTTAGTCTCTTAAAACCTTAAATTACTGCAACTGTGAGTGTTTCAAAAGCATGCTTTTTATTTAGGGAGGAGAAGGACTGAACCTCCAAAGCCAATATTGAAACCACCATGGCATTTATTGTGCCTTTAATTGTCTTTGGATTCATATAAAAACATTTGATGAGCCACCTCTGTTTGGGTCAATTATTTCAATTCAAGCGCTGGCATTAAAACCGCATTTAAACGGTGAAACAGCCGGTTAAAAATGTCTGCGAAGTCTTAAAGATCTCATCATCAATGTTCAGGTTAAAGAAATTGCAGGATGTAGGACCTCTGGCTATGAGAGTTATACCGTTTCTGACAGCAGAGCCAGATTTCCGACATGTCACATTTGTAGGTGGTCATATTGTGTTGGAAAGCATCCATTCATAAAGGAAAGGAAAATAATTCGGAGAATTTGTGGACTTTTTTTCTCATACGTGAAGCTGCTGGTTTATTTGTGCTGTAGTGATATTGTATCAGTTGTGTAGCGGATAAAATCAAACAGTTAACACTGAGCGGATTTTCAAATCACTCCAAACGAGCATAAAAAAAGTTGCCAATTCAAAGAAAATGAAATAAATGAAACAGGAAATGTGTTTTTTCATCGTTTTCAAGTTCCAAAAACAAAATTAATCCTGTCTTGGCCACAAACACAATATCGGCGTGTTTCTCGCAGTTTCCCAAAAACCCATCTGGTCCAAGTTAAGTTTAATATAAAAAGCTCATTCAGATATAGTGAGCGTAGATGCAAACTTGGCACAGCCGACCCCTCACACCCCCTCTGCCCACTCTCAGGTCTAGACGTTATATTGGAAAATGTCTTGCACACCGCAAATACAAAAGGAATACTGCTATTCTTCTCGTAGGACAAAACCTTTACCTGTTTAAGGGGAATCACTAGACTGCGCTGAGGTTACGTCACCTAATGAGAAACAAATGCTGGCATAGGAATATAACTCCAGTGTTTCATTAATGACTAACTAGGTCAATATGCCTCGTTGTGCTGAGGGAAACGGTGCCCAGAACTGTGTGTCAATCTAGGCGAGACCAGGCACAAAATATACCAAACAAGACATTACATCGATCTGAGCTCTGCGGCGGGGAAGGAAAGTATGTGACGGGGATAGTATGAAAGTGAACGTGTTTGGGCGTACGTGGCGGGAAAGGTGGGGTGCAAGTGGAACACAGAGAAATTAGACAGCAGTCATACCCACCAGCAGAAACTGAGTGAACTCCCCGTAGTTAAGGTGTTTCTTCCTGTCGGCGCCAAAGTGAAGCTGAACAAATTCCGAGTTCCAGTTAAAGGGGATATGCTGGTGAATAGTGGTCTGACCGAAAACTTGCTTCACATCCTCTGAAATCAGAGATAAGCCTGACGTCAGAAATGTCATTGTTGAGGATTGAGTTACAAGCTACGCAATGTTAGATTTTAATGATAGTACTGCCAAAACAAGGCTCTAAAAGTAAACCTTGTTTGAAATACAAGGCACCAAATAGTTTTTTCCCATTTAAACCTTAAAATACACATTAGCATTACCATTTTGAAAAAATAAAACAAGTAATATGTAAATGTATTATATAAAATGAAGAAGAAATATTTAAGATTTATAGGTCTACACTACCAGTCAAAAGTTTTTGAACAGTAAGATTTTGTAATGTTTTTAAAGAAAACTCTTCTGCTCATCAAGCCTGCATTTATTTGAGTCAAAATACAGCAAATGCGGTAATATTGTGAAATATCTTTCCTATTTAAAATAACTGCTTTCTATTTGAATACATTTTAAAATTGAATTTATTCCTGTGATCAAAGATACATTTTCTGCATCATGATCCTTCAGAGATCATACTAATATGCTAGGATATTTAGGATTCTTTGATGAATAGAAAGATCCAAAGAACCCTGTCATTGCAAGTCATATTATAAAGAGTTATTTTTTAAGGGTTTAGAAAATGTAGAAAATGTATTTAGCAAAAATGCTTGATAGGTGATGATAAAGACATTTATAATGTTACAAAAGATTTCTACTTTTGATAAATGCTGTTCTTCTAAACTTTCTATTTATCAAGGAAACCTGAAAAAAAAATACTCAGCCGTTTTCAACATAATAATAAATGTTTTTTTTTCAGCAGAAAATCAGAATATTAGAACGATTTCTGAAGGATCATGTGATTAGAATCGAATTGAAATCACAGAAATAAATTACATTTTAAATGTATTCAAATAGAAATCAGTTATTTTAAATAGTAAAAATATAAAAAAAATTTGGATGCTTGGTGAGCAGAAGAGACTTTTTTAAAAACATTAAAAGTCTTACTGTTTAAATACTTTTGACGACTAGTCTATAAACAGAAAATTAGATGTTATTGTTATTGGATCATCTCAAATCATGTTTGAGAACACGATCAACAGATTTTATACAACCCAGTGGCATTCATTAAATAAAAAAAATTTAATAAATTTTTTGACATTCATTTCTTTTTTATTCAACGGTGCACTCATATGCTTATTATATAATTAATAATAGAGCTCATTCATTAAATCAGAAAATAAAAAAGGCTAAACAGAAGCGGCAAATATGTCTTTGCGATGAAGATGACAATAAAAACAAAGAAAAATAGGGTTGGAGGTTTTGCCGGGAAGCATTTCTCATGGAGCGCTGCAGTTCCAACAGGTTTTTCCCATTTATGGCAAATTATATACAGTAAGCAGTCATTTTGCAGATGCTTTTTATATTGCATTACAACAGAGTTCCACTGTGGAGCTACCTCAGACCTTTATTTTATCAGTGTTTATGAACCTGTCAACACTTCTCTGTCCTTCTTTCTTTATATCGCTTTGGAGTCGCATGGTAGCCTGCAAGTTTATTACCTCTAATTCACCTAATTGAAGTTGAAGGGGGGAGAAAAAAAAAACTAGTCATTCATTAATTAAAACCTAAATTTTCCAAACCCTTAAAAAATAACCCTTCATAATATGACTTGCAATGACAGGGTTTATTAAATGGTGAAAAAAGACTGTTTAATGTAACAGCAAGAGACCTTTAATGCTTTTAATGGCATTAAGAGGGTTATAAACGGGAGTCTCCTGTTCGCTTTAACACAGAGCGGCATTTCATTTTCCTACCCTCTGTAGCGCATCACAATAAAGTGATTTTGACATGACCATAATCTTAGTCAGAAGTTATTTGCTATTTATGTTGACGTGATTGCTGCAGTAGAAAAACAGGTGTATGAGACAAATACTGCCTATACGTTCTCATTACAGCTC
Organism: Garra rufa; assembly: GCF_049309525.1. Lineage (NCBI taxonomy): Eukaryota > Metazoa > Chordata > Actinopteri > Cypriniformes > Cyprinidae > Garra > Garra rufa. The sequence goes on from NC_133377.1 coordinate 24,139,510, forward strand.
AACCCAGATGTACTACTGACGACATGAACAACAAGAGACCTTTGAACAGCACAGAAACATCACTTCTAAATAACCATGTCGTTTCAATACGAAATATACATATATTATGTGCATGTATTATCTGATCTTATTCCCTATTAACTAAAACAGGTTGATGAAAGTCTCTCTCTCTCTCTGCCTAGGCACTTTGGGTAGTGAAATGAGCTGATCTGACAGGTCTCACCTACAAAAGGCAAATTAGACTATTTAAGTCAATTAGGGAAATTTAACGCATGAGATACACACATGCATTCTTCCTGTGCCAAGTTCTTTTGCAACATGAGTATAACTGCAAAAGCAACTTCTCATATTATTGGTGCATTAATATCCTTTGTTCTAAGTCTCGTCTGGAATCAGATAACCCCAATGAATGTAAAGCAGAAGATTATACTGATGTCCACTAGGGACTGTTTGAAATCGATCTGCATTTTAAAGATTTCTGGCAGTGGATGAATAAACCTGATTAAGAGATTTACTTTTACTGATCCTGTAGTACCCTGCTAAATGACAGGAATCTGTCGGACTAAGCAAGCATTCAGATTTGACTACTTAACATTAGCCCTTTGTTTTGAGTCTGGTGACTGAATATAAGGTGCTTTGGAATTATACTTAATAACTTCACAGATTTAGACATTCAGCTGATATAATTACAGTTTAGGCCAAAACAAAAAAAACAACAAACAAAACAAAATAGCAAAACAAAAGCAAAGCAAACAAAAAACATACAGCAAAATGATTAAAAAAAGACAAAATAAAAAACAACACAAAAGAAAACAAAACAAAGCTAAACAAAAACTGAACAAAAGAAAACTAAAAAAAAAAAGGCAACCAAACTTAAGGCGTTTTGGAATTATACTTGATAACTTCATTGATTCAGACATTTAGCTGTTATAATTACAATTTAGAACAAAAAAAAACACAATAGCAAAACAGAAGCGAAGCAAAAAAACAAAGAAAAACTAAAAAAAGACAAAGTAAAACAAACAAATCAAAACAAAACAAAAACAAAAAATCAAAGCATAGCACAGCAAAACAAACAAAACAAAATAGCAAAACAAAATCAAAGCAAACAAAAAATAAAGCAAAACTAAACAAAAAAAACTAATCAAAGTATAGTACAGCAAAACATATCAAAGCATAGTACAGCAAAACAAAAGCAAAGCAAACAAAAAACAAACCAAAACTAAAAAAGACAAAGCAAAGCAAAACAAACAAAACAAAGCAAAACAATACAAAAACTAGAGGTCGACCGATATTGGTTTTTACCGATACCGATAGCTAGGTTGGACCACACTGGCCGATACCGATTAATTAACTGATAGTTTTTGAAAATAGATACTGAACAGCAACTAAAATACTGCTCTGCTAGTTTTAAAAAAGTAATTAACCATACTTTGTATATTAATAAAAATATTAATTTTAATTATATATTGATCATTAAAGTTATTTCATAGTTCATTAATGTTAACAAAATAACACCCTAACAAGGAACAACACTTCTATTCTACAGCTTTCATCAATCTTAGTTGATGTTACAAATGGGCTCATTGTAAAGTGTTATTTCATATTAACAGTAGGGGTGGGAATCTTTACATTTTAACAATATGTAAAATTGCGGTTTCTATGCTTTTTGTTTATATTTGGAATCTCTGTATGTTAGTACTGCCTTATTAAAATTAAGATTCAATTTAATTAGGATTTTCAATAACAACTAAATATAACCATGCATCACATTCTCAGTTTTCAATATTACTGCACATGGCTACATTTTCATATACATTTTATATAATTTATTTTGAGCAAAATTTACTTTATTTTTTTTATTATATAAGCAGGCTACTTTTAAACCAATTACTTATTTAAAATAAGTGTTCTTTAAGTATCCAAAAGTTAACAGACAATAGTTATTTTTTCCTTTCGTTTGATTATTACTGATGAGATCATTGACAGTGGCTGCTTTAACAGGCTGCATTCAAACGAATGCACAGATCTATTTCGATATATCAGATGCCCTGCTCTGAAAACATAACTAACTGTGTGTACATCCGTTTCGTATAAAAGTATTCGAAATGGCAAGTGCATTTAACCGCATCTGCAATCGAGCTTTTTAGGACGAACAAACACAAATTGCAAGTGAAAGTCTGTCAGTGCGCGAGTTTTGTGCATCTAATATACTGCATTACAAACGGCAGAAATGAAGGCACATGTAAAGTAAAAAACTGCGGGTGGAAGCACACACTGTCAAGCAATGCACACGAGTCTCACAGTGCAAATTCTGTGCAATGAAGCCAGCCGCTTTTCAGGCGCTCACGCGTGCCATATGCGGGGAAAAACACAAGCTCCTTGAAGAGAGGGTTGCGATGCATTGGATGCAAACCGGGCAAAAGTGCACCGCTGCGTTGCGCGGACAACTCGCAGGTATCTCTCTCACACACACAGGATGCATCGTGTAGTTCAAGCAGAAATCTAAAACAGTTTATTTAATCACCAAAGGGGCAAATGTTTACTTCAAGAATGATCAAAAAAGCGGCAAAGATTAGTTTAAACAACAGATCAAACGGAAAGAGAAAGTACGATCTATATTGTTGTAGCCATTTAAGAAAATGTGTTATCTGTTTTACATTTATGTTTAAATATTATTTGTTTGTGTTTTGTTTCAGTTTAATCTGTTAATTACGAAAGAAGTGTGTGTAATTTGTAAATGTCATAAAGGACGTGGTATGAATTGGACGGCAATACGCCGGGAGAATTGGAGAGGGTCAGACACAATTGTTGACCACTTCCACCTTTTTATTTGTGGAAAATCCCTTTTTAAACGAATTTCGTTTTGTATAATTTTTATCTTAATTTTGAATACATATTTTTGTTGATCAGTTATTAAAATCAAGTAAGAACAAGGAAAATTGCATTGTGAAATAAAGTGCGTAACAAGATGCAAACCTACCATGCTTCCGCGGCCTGAAGAAAAGGCTAAAACATAAATTATAGCTCTATATGAAGCATACAGACTTTATTAGAGCTACAGAAATACGAATTTATCACTTAAATGCCCAATCTTCCAGCAGGGTCAAGCCTTTATAAACATTAACAACAATTTGGGACAGATATGTAGTAATGTAAAACTGTGAATGGCGCGCTGTGGCGCAGCAGGATTCTGTAGGCTGAATGAACATGGTTTGCTTTCTCACATCAAGTCTTTAAATCTGCAATTTTGCTGGCTACGAATATGACCAACTGGATATAAATCAATGCAAATATATGGTAACAATCCTGACCTTTAACATTGGTGTCTGACTTAACCTCTCATGACAGCGGAGCGGAGCGTGAGCCGCTTCAGCAAAGAATGCAATCCGGAAAAACTATCGGCATGGATTTTTGCCGATAACCGATAGTTCAGCCAATCAACTATCGGTGCCGATTAATCGGCAAAACCGATACATCGGTCGACCTCTAACAAAAACAAACAAAAAAATCAAATCAAAGCAAAACAAATCAAATCAAATCAAATTAAAACACAACAAAAAAACAAGGCAAAACAATACAAAAAAAAAAGACAAAGCAAAACAAACAAATCAAAAAAAAAAAAGCAAAGCAAAACAATACAACAACAAAACAAACAAAAAAAATATATAACCAAAGCACTAAACTAAACTAAACTAAACAAAAAAGACAAAACAAACAAATCAAAACAGAACAGAACAGAACAAAAAAAAGCATTTTGTTTTGCTTTGTTTTTTTTCTGTTTTTGTTTTGCTGTGCTTTGGTTTGGTTTTTATTGTATTATTTTGCTTTGTTTTGTTTGTTTTGCTTTGCTTTGTTGCAAACAAACAAAATAGCCAAAAAAGCAAAGCAAACAAGAAAACAAAGCAAAACTAAACAAAAAAAGGCAAAGCAAAACAAACAAAACAATACAAAAACAAACAAAAAAAATCAAATCAAAGCAAAGCAAAACAAACAAATCAAATCAAATCAAATCAAAACACAACAAAAAAACAAGGCAAAACAATACAACAAAAAAAAAAAAGACAAAGCAAAACAAACAAATCAAAACAACAACAAACAAAAAAAACAATTGTATTTATTGTATTATTTTGCTTTGTTTTGTTTGTTTTGCTTTGCTTTGTTGCAAACAAACAAAATAGCAAAAAAAGCAAAGCAAACAAGAAAACAAAGCAAAACTAAACAAAAAAGGCAAAGCAAAACAAACAAAACAAAGTAATACGATAAAAACCAAAGCACAGCAAAACAAAAACAGAAAAAAACTAAGCAAAACAAAACATAAAAACAAAAAACAAAGCAAAGCAAAACAAAAACAACAAAACAAACAAAATAGTAAAAAAAGCAAAGCAAACCAGAAAACAAAGCAAAATTAAACAAAAAAAGACAAAGCAAAGCAAAACAAAACAAAGCAAAATAATACAATAAAAACAAACCAAAGCACAGCAAAACAAAAACAAAAACAACAAAACAGGCTTATTCTTACAAAAAAGTTAAGTGCCTAGCAAAGCTTTGAGTGACTTAGCCTTTATATATTATGGCAGATGTAGATTAATAAAAAAAACTTAAATGTTCAAAAAACATTTACATTTACTATTAAGTAGCTTTTTGCCAAGTAATATATTTAATTCTCGTAACTGTAGCCTGGTTGACGTGGCCAAACACCACAGCTACTAGGCCCATTAATACAGAATGCATGCGATCACAGGTGGACTTTCATGAACATTTTACAACAGCTTCAAAGGCAGTTCATCTCATTAGAATTTGGAGCTGGAATTCTGTTTTATGAAGAGTGTTGTCCACTTACCAAAAGTGGCAACTCCGTTTCCAGTTTTGTCAAAGAGCTGGAAGGCAACCATGAAGAGAGCATCCGGAGCGCACAGCACCGACTCAAAAGCCAGAAACTCCTGGAAGGAGATCAACCTGATGGAGACAAACAGACTTACAGCCTACATATTGTGGACACTTCACTCCACCAGCCTGGCATTACATTATTGAATGATGAGAGGGTATCACTCACTGATTACTGCTTCTCGTCGCCAAACAAAAAAAGGTAGCACATATTTTCATTGTGAACACTTGACACTTGAGTGATTTGTTCAACTGTAATTATCAGCCTAAAATTATGATGTACAAAACATCTAAACACACAGTCCAGCTTCGATTCTAGGCCCAGAGATTAAGTGAATGACAAAACAATTTGACATAACAGGCTATTCAATGATCCCAATCTTGATTGAAGTGCTTCCAATTTGACTGTCAAATGTCATTACCTTACTGAAAATGGGACCAGTTCATATAAGGCTCCCAGGATGGGAACTCAGTAAATAATGTGATTACAAGAGAAACAACAAGTCATGCTGCAGTACAGTAAGGAAATGCTCAGGAATTAATAGTGTACTCACACACTACTAGTCAAAAGGAGACACAGTGTTTTATATGGTCTTAATCTAGCAAAAAATGAATATATAAATTAAAATATGGAGTTAAAAATATATAAATATTGTAAAATATATTTATAAAATAATGATATAAATGCAATTGAAAATGCACCTACATATAAATTTCAATTTTCTTTTTTAATGCACAATAGTTTGCTATTGATTAGGTGTGCCAAAACTTTTGACTGGTAGCACACATTTTCAAAAAGCATTCTTATATTTCCACTATTATTAAATATATCAATTTTAAGATTAGTTCCTATACATGTGCTCACTTTACAGAGAGGATAAATGGGTGCTATTGTTCAAAAAATCATCATGTAAACCGGCAGAAAGATTAAAAAAATTGATATCAATAAACGGGAACAGCGCTACTTCTGCAAATGATTAAAAGTTTGAATCATAATGGAGAGCATGACATTTGCCGAACATCAGAAACACATAAACATGCACACAAATGCACACATACACCCGTATCTACCTCATCAAATAAGCAATTTCAGCATTCATAGGAAACCCTGGGGACCATGCAATCTAGTCTTTATTTAAGCGCAGTTCAAAGTTGCCTCAACTCCATTATGAATTTCACAAATGGATACAGCAATTACTCGAGGTCACTGCTAACGAGCAGTCCCAATGCATGCATCTCTAATTTATTTCAATTTCCAGGGAGCAATGATTACATTTTCGTGGCCACTCTAATTAATTTTGTTACTGATGAAATTCAAAGGAACTGAGAATTTGCGTGCTTCCAGCATGCCAAATCAGCCACATTGTGGAGTCAAGAGTAATTGTTTTATTAACTAAGCTGACAGTAGGAGAACAGGAGCCTGCTGTTTCAGAGTGGGTGGAGAGCTACAAAGGCGATCCGCTGGGCCCAGGCGTCGATGATTAAAAACAAAATGCGATGAGAAATGATACAGATGCTGCTGCTTTTAGAAACAGAAAAGTCTACCAAAACTCCGCAAGTGATTCAAATGCAGCTTTGGAAAGAAAACCATCGACTTCTAAACACCAGATGGTATTGCTTTCATTTCAGATCAGCTTGATGGTCACTGTAATTGATTTTGGGAGCGTATCTGCATTAAATACTCTTCTCCTATCAACATACACAAAAATGAGCTGTGCATGTAGTTTCCTCAGCGCCATGCCAGACGTGAGGCTTATGATGGTTGATTAGCAGTTCCTTGACTACTAGAGAACAATTACGCTGGTACACAAACACACTAAGATGCCGTAGCCATGAAAAACAAACTAAACCGAAGCTCGAGTAATAAGGCCGGTGCAAAACATCTTCCAACCATCAACTAAAATGGCACAGAACCAGAAGTGTAACATGGGGAATCAAAAACTTTTCTCAAATATGATACTGAAATGGTTTAGTAATATGGGCAGTTAATGTGGAACTTTGTTTTTCTAAACAGACAAAAACTGGAAAACCTTTTTAAATACACTAGGATTCACAGTTTGGGGTCAGTAGTCAGTAGTTTTTTTTTAAAGAAATTAATACTTTTGTTTAGCAAGGGCACATTAAATTGATTAAAAGTGACAGTGAAGACATTTATAATGTTACAGAAAGGTTTTCTTTCTAAATAAATGATGTTCTGTTTAACTTTCTATTCTTCAAAAAATCCTGAAAAAATGAGTTACATTTTCCACAAGATTATTAAGCAGCACTGTTTTCAACACTAATAATAAGAAGAAATGCTAAGTGACCCTTTGCGTGGGAGTTTGATTGACAGGCAATCTGACCAACCATAATGCCGAATCTGCCATTTCTGTCCAACAAACAAACCAGACAGGAGAGTGGATTAACGTTGGTCACAGTATTACAGTTTTTACTGTATTTTTAATTAAATAAATGCAGCCTTGGCGAGACATCATTTAAAAACTTTGAAATGGTGCAAAGTGCTAAATTTATGAATTTTTTGATCTTCCGTTGCAATCACCAAAACTTAGGAGAGAGACATACTACACTCTAAAAAATGCTAGGTTCAGCCTGTTGGGTCATTTTATTGGGTTGTCTTTAATGTTTTTACCCAGGTGCTGGGTAGTTTTTCTGTAACTAAGCTTCTGGGTTATTTTTTCTACCCAACCACTGGGTTAGGACTGCTTGGTAGTTTATGTTACCCAGCCTGAATAAGTCTAAGTGTCTAATAAGTCACTTTTCGACGAAACATCCCAGCTGCTGAGCTACAGTCAGAGCGGGCTGTTTGCGTCCTCTGAGTGAGTGATTCTCAGGACTGCCGATTTGGTGCACTTCTTTAGCAAAATAAAGGTTTGTATACATTTTATTTCATTTTTGCCCTTACTGTGCTGTAAATTATATAATTTTACACAATGCAACATACAAGGACGAGATGTCAGTCAGCTGCGTCAGCAGAGGGCATTTCGCATGATATGGAAACGCCTTTTGCCTTGCATAGCAAACTGATTTTATATGATATAACACTAAATATAATTTAATTTATTGTTAAAATATATTCTCTAATCTCAGTCCTGTTTGTTTATGGCCAGGTTATGTTGTCAGTCATGGCATCGAGTGAAACATGAGGCGCCTGTCTGAAGTTCACAGAGAGAACAGTTGAATATACTTAAATTAAAATGCTTCTTTAAAATGTTACATTTTTAATTTTATATAATGCCGGTTACATGAGTTTAAATGTATGTAATATTGTAAATTATGCTGTATTCACCCAAATAAATTAAATTTGTCTTAAATTTTTGTCTGTGGTTGTTCTTGTTTGTTTATAAATGTTCATCTTGATTATTGATTGATTATATAACTGTGTGTGTGTGATTTATAATGTCCTGCCTATTTTAAACCAGCAATATAGTAATTTTTAAACAATAATGTCAGTTGACTTAAATAAAACAACCCAGCATGTTGGGTAAAAACATTTAACATGTGTTCTGTCCAATATTTACCCAGCACAGGGTTGCAAAATAAATCCAAGTTGGGTTGTTTTTAACCCAGCATTTTAAAGTGTATAGTAACCAATACATTTGTTGTTTATTTCTCATAGAATTGTAATGGTATGTTTCTATTAATTTTCAATGTGTTACGCTAATCACAACAGGCAAAGCATTTCCCTATATCTCCCAGTGGGTCCACGCACCTTTAAATTGTGTTGTTTCTGAAACCGAAAGGTGCTGGTAAACACTGTCCTTAGCAGAAACACTATTTACAGACTTATTATTTCAGTGGTTTAGCGTAGTAGCTTTTATCCGTGACAGGTGAAGAGAGAGCACCTTCAATAAGCTCTGGCCCTGTCATTGTCACTGACAAGCGTGGATTCAGAGGGACGCGGGCTGGTTTAGCTTTCCCTGAGTGCATACCTCAGACCAGCCTGAAACCACATGGGCAGCATGCACATTTTCTCAGCATGCGCTCTTTACAAAGTTTTAACCCCCAAGAGGCTACGGAGTTTCACACTTGAGGAGTTTTTCCATCAAAAATGGAGAGGGGAGAAAAGATAGAGCGAGAGAAGGAGAGAATGTCTGGCAGATCTTTGAATCAGCAGGGAAGTCTACATGTGTTGAATGAATGATTCAGAACCGTTGGCAGGATGCCGCTCAAACAGGGCTGAGTGAATAAAGGAGAAGTGATTCAGTGCCTGATGGATGTCACCATATCACTTGATTTATTCCAGCTCAGGAGGAGGTAGAAAATGCATCATGCTGTTTGTATCCATCTCATGAAACAGAGATAACCTGTGAATCATCTCAATCAGATGAAAACCTACCTCGGTTGTAAAACACATCGTGTTCAGCAAAAACATCGGCACCCACACAAACAGATTTAGCTAGAGATGGATAAGAGCTTTCGGTTCTTCAAACTTTACAGTTTTGAATACATTTCAATTTTATAACGAGCTTCATTTGTACACAAATTTATTAAAAAAATATGAACTGCTGTGAGGACTCCATTCCATCAGAATTCTGGGACGAAGGCCTTAAAATGAACGTTTCTTCATTTGCAACATTCCACAGTCCTGACGGCATGAAGGTCCCGACCACAGCCGCCACTATGACCAAACCTCAGAAATCCATATATATCCAGATCTTTATTTAACTAGCTCAGTAACCTACACGCATTGTGCGAAAAACACGAGATAAACCGAAAAGACAATGCTTACCAACACACTCTACGAACATTTTTCCATAATCCTGATTAAATCAAACAATCCCCCTTATTTTTTACTCAAAGCCTTCCAAATCAATAAAAAACGATGTTCAGAAAGAGAGCTCAAGCCATGATTCCCTAATAGTTATCCGTTAATAGCTGAGATGCAGCAATTTATCCATCCTCAAAGTCGCACAAAGCATGAGAGCTGAATGGCACAGGCAATTACAGTGCGTGTGTACCTCTCCCGGTCTATGGCAGCCCTAATAATGTGTGCCGCATGACCACATGCACTCGGTGCGGAACGCGGCCCGGCTGGTTGCCGTGGTAACGCACAATCTTTTGGGACTTACGCTTGCGTATCATTGGCCGTCATTATGTATCATTAAAAGCATACATATTAATGCAAAAAGGGGTTGAGCCATGCTGCCTGAATGGAGCAGCACCTGAACAAAGTGTGGCGTGTTAAGATGTCTGACCCTTCATCCTAATGCAGGATTAAAAGCGCAAGATACCGCAGCATAATCCACATCCATTTCACAGCAAACGCTTTGTTTATGAATCAAATGAACTATAAACTGTAATTTACACAAGTCGTGAATTATTAATGAAAAACACAAATTCACGCTGGGTGTTTGTCATTGTCACTTAAACACTGAGCATTCAACAGCATTATGTAGGGGCATTTTTGTTTGGTGTTTGGTAGCACAGTTTGATTTGTTTTCAAACTATGACCTACTAAAGGTTCAAGTGGAACATAAAAATGTAAAAGCAGCAATCGAAATAAATACTAACCCGTCTTTGGTCTGGTCCACAACACCTGCCAGTAAAATGGTGGCCTCCTTGGAAAGCTTTGTGTCTGTGTGAGCATGAAGGAACCTGGACACAAAGTCCTCTGGGGACATGTAGTGCTCTCCATTCTTCTCCAGACTGGCATACTGTGAAGGAAAATAAAACTGGGCTAATATCATATAAATGTATAAAGTATACAGAACTGTTTGTTCGCAAAACATCAGCAATCTGATTTACAGAATTATGCATGTTACACAATAAACAAGCAGTCATTGAAACAGTCACTTAATACAATTAAGTATTTAATGAAGATTATTAGTATGGAAAAATGCATTTCAATTAAAATCACATATCGCATCAAAGTGGTAGTCATACATATTTAGCGTTAAAAGCCCAGAACAATGTAATCAAAGAAAACTAGTTCACCCAAAAATGAAAATTCTGTCATTAATTACTCACCCTTGTGTGGTTCCAAACCCGTAAGACCTTCGTTTATCTTCGGAACACAAATTAAGATATTTTTGATAAAATTCAAGAGCTTTCTGACTCTCCATAGACAGCAAGGGTAATTTTATGAAGCTATGAGAATACTTTTTGTGTGCAAAAAAAATAAAAATAAATAACTTTATTTAACAATTTTTCTACTCTGCGTCACCCTAGCGCCATATTGGAGAGTACAATGACACTTGTGCGTGCCTTCATCTACACGTAAACGAAGAGCGGCGCATACATGGTAATACGCCAATCTGGTGCTAGGGTGACGCAGAGGAGAAGAATTGTTGTTGTTTTTTTTCATAAAATTCATAACATATTTCATAAAATTATGGTTGAACCACTGATGACACATGGGCTATTTTGTCGATGTTCTTGGTAGCTTTCTGAACCTTGAACATGGTAAGACCCTTGCTGTCTTTGGAGGGTAAGAAAGCTCTCAGATTTCATCAAAAATATCTTAATTTGTGTTCTGAAGATGCACTAAGGTCTTACGGGTTTGGAACGACATGAAGGTGAGTAATTAATGACGGAATTTTAATTTTTGGGTGAACTATAGCTTTAAAGGCAACATAAACAATACATTTTACAATCATACAGAACATACTTTCTACTGTAAACAGAAGATATCAGAAGGAAAAAAATGTTGATTACTGAAAGGAATATTAAGCACGTGTTAGTTCATTGCTGTTAGATTAATTTAAGATGCTACGTAAAATACGTTATTCATGCAAGGTCTTTTCTTAGGTTTAAGGAACTCCGTTTCATATATTCATGTGAACTTACTATGAGTTCCATACAGTGTTCGACGCATTTTTAAATTAATCCTCAGGTTTTCTTTCTGTAATGAGAAATGTATTACATGGTTACATCAGATAAGGTATATGTCATTGACACCAGTGCTTAGATGTTGGGCTACGGCTCCTGTCCCTTCATTTCCAGACTTTCAGGTGAAATAAGCGATGACATACCTTCAAAAAAATGGACTTGAGCTCTGCAGGATCAGCCCTCTTTATCATTACCTGTAGAGACAAATATATCCATAATGAATCTACATATATACATCAGGTAGGATAAAGGTCTTTTATTATGACATTCCAGTTGTAATGGTGATCATACGTGACTCTGGACCACAAACCCAGTTTTAAGTAGCACAGGTATATATGTAGCAATAGCCAACAATATATTGTATGGGTCAAAATTACAGTTTTTTTTATGCCAAAATCATTAGGATATTAAGTAAAGATCATGTTCTATGAAAATATTTAGCAAATTTCCCACCGTAAATACATCAAAACCTCATTTTTGATTAGTAATATGCATTGCTAAGAACATCTTCTGGACAACTTTAAAGGTGATTTTTTTTTTTTTTTTTTTTTTTTTTGCATGCTCAGATTCCAGACTTTCAAATAGGCATATCTTGGTTGTATCCAAATATTGTCCTATCCTAACGAACCATACATCATTGGAAAGCTTATTTATTCAAGCTTTGAATGATGTATAAATCTCAACTTACCCTTATGACTGGTTTTGTGGTCTACAGTCGCATATCACATTTACTTATTGGCATTGTTATTAAAAGAAACTTTTATATCTAAGAAACCCAGGCAAGCACTTGTACTGTCAAGCTCACTTGACACAAGAATGTTTAGCATCCTATAAACTCCATGACACCCATTCAAGCACTCAAGCAGACGCTGGACAGTCTATCTGCAGGGGTTTCATCCGAGCTCTTTGAAGTGCTCTTATGCCTCAATGTCATTGAGAGACGGTAACATTCACCCAGGACATTAGCAGGCTAACTAGCTCTATCACACCGGCTACTGTGTACTGAAGGTTATCAGATAATCTCCCCCGCGCTTCTCCAGTATCCTGCAATGGCGTTTTCTGGATATATACGTATGCTTCACGATCAAATACTGAGCTCTTTTCATCTTGAGAAAGCGTAGCTGTTTCTCTTCTGAAAATAGCGCTTACCTTTGCTGCCATGCTCAACCAGCGCACAACTATAGCAACAGGAAGACTTCTCTAGCTTGATGACGTTTCCATGGAGATCACGTGCGGGACAGTAGAGGCTGTTGCGTGTGGAGGAAAGCCGCTGAAACGCTCACGTTCCTAGGTGCGGTAGATTGTATACGGGCCATGCTACACAATTAATTAGTATACTAAGATTATAGATTTATATGTGTGTGTGTGTATATATATATATATATATATATATATATATATATATATATATATATATATATATATATATATATATATATATATACACACACACACACACACAGTCAAGCCCGAAATTATTCAGACCCCTGGCAAATTCTGACTTAAAGTTACTTTTATTTAACCAGCAAGTTTTTTTTTTTTTTTTTTTAGAAATTACACAGAAGTCTCCCAGAAGATAATAAGACGATGTACAAGAGGCATCATTGTGGAGAAAATTATTACTCATCTTTTATTTACATTTGAACAAAAAGTGGCATGTCCAAAATTATTCATACCCTTATTCAAACGCTTGCTATAATTGCTGACCAGCTTTTTGCATGTCTCCACTGGTATTTTTGCCCATTCATCTTTAGCGATGAGCTCCAACTCTTTCAGGTTGGAGGGTCTCCTTGCCATTACCCTGATCTTTACCTCCCTCCACAGATTCTCAACTGGATTTAAGTCAGGACTCTGGCTGGGCCACTGCAAAACGTTAATGTTTTTGTCTGCTAACCATTTCTTCACCACTTTTGCTGTGTGTTTTGGGTCGTTGTCGTGCTGAAATGTCCACTGGTGCCCAAGGCTGATGATGTTGTTGAGAATTTTGATGTATTGCTCCTTTTTCATGGTGCATTTTTTTCTCTTCTTCTTTGTCCAGATGAGTATTTTGGAAAGGCCAAGCAGGCTTTTGTGTGCCTTATCTGGAGAAGTGGTGTCCGCCCAGATTCATCAGGATGGCCTTGGTGGTGTTCCTTGGTCAGCACAGGTGTCACTTTTGGCTTCCGAGCACGTCCTCTGAGATTTTTCACAGTGCGGAACATCTTGTATTTTTTAATAATACTTTAAACTGTAGCCACTAGAACTTCAAAACTTTTCGTTCAATGGAAATAAAAGATGAGACTTTTTTTTTTCACAATGATGCCTCTTGTACATCGTCTTATTATCTTTCGGGAGACGCCTGTCATTTCCAGCCCAAAAAAAACCTTGCTGGTTGAATAAAAGTAACTTTAAGTCAGAATTTGCCAGGGGTATGAATAATTTCAGGCTTGACTGTATATTGAAATAGCCTTTTGCATTTTATTCCATTGTTGTTTTTAAAAATATCTTTTTGATTTTTTTTAAAAAGTGAAGTTAAAAAAAAAAACATTTATTTTATATTTTCTTTCATGTCACTACCGAAACAGTGTATGTTTAAGTTCATTGGCCATTGGCTGAGACTGATTTTAACTACACTCCTACATTTATGATCAGAAAATATTTATGTCAGTCTTTCTTATAGATACACGGTGTAGACAGGTCCTATCATTTTGAGGTAAATGTGTTCAAAAATATGGAAATAATCTGTGTGTTTTAAAGAATGTCACTACCAAACGCCATTTTTCTATAATTAAACACTTTTTTTGGAATTATTACATAACATTTAGTTTTTATATGTGTTCAACTGTTCAGAACTGTGCTAGCCAACCATGTGCTGATTAGAATATTTGAGCTAGGTTCAAAAGTGTGTAAAATTGTCACTACCAAAAAAATGACATCATTGTTTTTTTGTGTGTTATTCCCTAAAATTGTCACTAACATAACAGTTACAACTGAAACATGTCATCATTGTTTGGGTAGTGACAAAAGGGAACACATAATCCTTTATTTGGGCGAAATAAACAAACTTTTAGCATATTTATGTAATTTTTTGTATTTTATATGTTTTAGTAATGTTTTATGCGGTTAAAATTCTGTAATGTGATGTGGTCGCTACCAAAACATTACTGTCACTACCGAAAATGTGCAGTCACGAACGAAACATGGGATGTTTTGTGAAAAATAAAGTATATTTAAACAAATTGATCCTTAACTTTGAAATCAGTATGATCAACTTTTTGCCTTTTACAAAAAAAAAAATGGATTTAAAATACAACAAATCTCATAAAGTACACTTGAAATATTGTTAAAATTGTAATTGTTATTGATTTACCTCTGAAAACTTTTTAAATAAAAAAGAAAAAATATATATTTACAAAGAGGATGTAAGCTAAAAATGAATGAGTCAATATAACCCTCCTTATTAAATTATATATTACTGTGTTTTGGTAGTGACCAATTTGGCGAGAGGACAAATATTCCAAAACTTTATGAAAATACAATATGAGAATTAACTGCACAATTAGTAGAAACGTGTACCTTGGATATTATACAATTTGCATAAATACAAAAGTTAAAAATACATTTTTTTAGATGCACCAATTCTGTAGAATGGCCCATATAACTTCTTATATTGTATAAATATTAATCTTACAGTTTTTAATGATATTAGTTGGCTACCATAGTATCAGGGGTGAATTTTAAAAGGAAGTAATTACATATGTTATAATATTTGTCATTTTCCTCTGTGATCTGCAATAACTTTACTGTTTTTTTCCTATTTCTATTATCTATGGGTTTTACGTTATTCTTTGCTCCTGTAAAATGTCAATCATTTCTTTTTATCTCGGAGTTTTAAAAAAAATCCCATAGGAACTGACATCATCTTGGTGGGAAGATAATATATGCTCAATCATTTACAGGGCAGTTGATTAATTATGTGATTTTTGTAGAATTATTATTATAAAACACTCACTCAGCTAAAACTGTAAAAAAAAAAATAATAATAAACTAAACAACTGTCTCACTGAGCAATGTTAGCTCTTTATTTCAATTATAATTTAAAGTTTCAGTGACTGAGCTCGACCAGAACATGTTTCTGAAAGTCTGGCATAATAAAGCACGTTGTTTCTTGAAAAGTTACATCATTTAAAATGTAATGCATAACAGAAGGAATGACCTAAGTGGTCTCAGACCCTCCATCGCACACCAGTAGTTCTTTATCTCTACAGTAAAACATGATGTGCTCATGATGTGGAATGAAGAAATAACTGATGTCATGTAATCTAATGATTAAATCAAACGAAATATATGACATACACTCTTTTGAGTTTCTAATAAGCTAGTTATGAGTTGTAAGTAGAAACAGACAAACAGAAAAATATATATTAAATATATTAAATAAAATAAATTGAGAGCTGAATGACATGTAATGATGAAAAACTATTAAACATAAATACTTAAACACTATTTTACCTTGAAATGTAATGTAATGTTTTTTATTCAGCCATCGACTGAGCAAAGAAGGAACAGTTATCATTTCCTTGGTATAAAAAAACAATTTAAAGGAGGAAAAGGTCTCTGATGGGGGATGGTCTTCAAAAACAAAATGCTCAAAATAATTTAAAGCGTTTTTCTGGTGGCTTCTGGGATTCTTGGAGAACCAGTAGGAACCACAGTATTTTTCACAGCAGGCTTTCTCCGTTACTCAAATGGGCCTCACATGGGAAATTCTCTTCCCCCAAATATCCATGGCACCTGCTCTACTCTCTATTCAGAAATATATCTCAAGACACACTGATGCATTCTGTTAACATTTTAGACAGTCGATTGCAATATTTTACATTTAACATATAACATTATACTTTATATAAAAAGGTTAGTTCACCCTCATATAGTATTAGATATTATTTAAAAGTCTATAAATAGCAATGCATCAATTTCCAAACTACACTCTTAAAAATAAAGGTGCTTCACAATGCCATAGAAGAACCTTTTTGTCTAAATGGTTCCATAAAGAACCTTTAACATCTGAAGAACCTTTCTGTTTCACAAACGGTTGCGCTAAATAAGGTCCTTTAGATTATAAAAAGGCAAGCAAGAAATGGCTCTTTATAGAACCTTTGAATAAATGTGGAACCAAAAACGGTTCTTCTATGGCATCGCTTGAAGAACCTTTTGAAGCACCTTTATTTTTAAGAGTGTACACTGATAGATTGTCTTATATATAATGAAGGAAACTTCTCTGTGCTTCGATTCCCGAGTGGTTGGATTATTTTGCCAAACCAGAAGACCTTTGACATGTCTTGGCCAGGGTCGGATGTCTGCCTCTTCTGGGACAAACACATCTTTGAAGGAAAGGCCCGAAAGGCTAGACGGACATCTTGGGGCAAAATCCCCCTATTTTCAGTTGTCTAAACTGAGAGGTTTAAAAATAGAACTACTTATAAACAAATGATTGAACCACTTTGTTGCTCTTTACCACTGAAGTGTCTCTAATAATGGTCAGCGACTGGGGACTCCAAAGGTCTTTAAGGTTAAATACCTTCTGTTTTAAGTAACAGAGGCATGGAGATGTGGTTTTACAAAGTTGTGTCTATTTGAGATGTTGACAGTTTAATTATAGCCTTTCAAGTGCTGATGAAGATGATTGACACGATTTAACTTCTCCTTGAGCATGTCTGCCTGCTTTAAGTTCTGTATCTGGTCAGCTTTATAAAAATCAATAATCTAGAAGTTAGAAACTAGATCAAGTGTCCAAGGTATTTTTTTAGTCTAGTTAGTATATTGGTGGGATTTTATAACAGTTTCTTTGCTGCAAATGTACAAATCCAAGTAGTTAAACTATATTTACATGTGTGTAAAAATAATGTAAATGGTAACACTTTACAATAAGGTTCATTAGTTAACATGAACTAAGAATGAACAATACTTCTACAGCATTTATATCATAGCTGAAGTTAATTTCAGCATTTACTAATGCATTATTAAAATCACAAGTTGTGTTTGTTAACATGAACTAACATGTATTGAACTAACATGAACAAACAATGAACTGTATTTTCATTAACTAACATTAACATTAACAAAGGTTATTAAAAATTTTTAATGAATGTATTGTTAATTGTTCGCTCATGTAGGTTAATACATTAACTAATGTTAACAAATGCCACCTTAATGTAAAGTGTTACCGTGTAGATGGAAAAGTAGCAGCACAAAAACAATACATTTAATGTTAACAGCTGTTTTTAAGCACAACTAGCTAGACATTTTAAATACAAGCATTCGCATTCAAATTAACTGCTTGCCATTGCTTTTTTTTTGTCAGCGTTCAGAAGTTATAAGGTTACTGCATTCTTTTATACTGTTTTCACTCTCTATCTCTGATGTCTGTTTTATCTTTGTCTTGGAAAGATGTCAAACCGAATTAGTAGGGAATCAGATAAAATATATGTAATTCCCCTGACAAAAACAGAATGAGCATTATGGGCTTTGACAGATACAAAAATAAGTCTGTTTGAACAACATGCCACCAACTTACTTAGTAAGTCTGGTTCAATTCAATGCGCAAAACTATAAAAAGTTCTGACAGTAGTCCAGTGATAGAATATAGACAACTATATAGCAACTGTTGTTCTTTGCTAGACTTTAAACCTGACTCGACTGATCTGTTGATTTTTTATAGAGTGAAGTTGTTCACTATTTATTTGTCTACTCCCCCAGTGTTTACACTTGTACACAACACAACAGTCACCTGAACCTGCTCGCTCAGCTTTGCAAAAGCCTCACAAAGTCCGGCTCCTGAATGAATCTGTTTAACATCTTTCAGTTCAAATGAGTGACTACACTAAACATGCTTTGGGGCATATGGGATGGGCTAAAATTGGCCCTCTGGAGGGACGGGCGGATGCGCCGGGGCAGTTTGAGAAGGTCCAGGCAAGCAGGCTTTAGCCATTTGGAAAAACAAGAGCCCACACTCAGACCTGCAACCTGAGAGGATGAAGGGTACCTCTCCACCTAAGTGAATCCAGATGCTGCCCACAAACACTGCAGAGCGAGTCAAAGGCTCTGGGCTGCACACTTGGACCTCAGATTCCTGCTCTTTCTCATAGCTGCTGATCATAGGGGCTGTTCAACAGCATTGTGGGAGGGAAATTATCAGCCTCGTTCGTCTTTGAACAAAACAAGAACACCAGAAAATCTTTAAGTCTTTTCCTTTTCCTTCTCCTGAGGACATACCACCTGGCCACGAATCTAGATACACAGGCCGTGCTGGAAATCTGAAAAGTTCTTGGATTGCATTAGAAAAAAAAATGAAGCATGGTTAAAATACAGGACAATATATACATATATACCAGTCAAAAGTTTTTGAACAGTAAGATTTTTAATGTTTTCTGAAGATATAAAATATCTTCTGCTCACCAAGCCTGCATTTATTTGATCCAAAATATAGCTAAAGCAGTTTTACTATTAAATAACTGTTTTGCATTTAAATATATTTTAAAATGTAATTGATTCCTGTGATAATAATAATTATTATTATCAATATTTAAAACTTTTTATAAAAAAATGTATACTTTTTCAGGATTCTCTGATGAATAGAAAGATCCAAAGATCAACACTTACCTGAAATAAAAAGCTTTTGTAACATTATACACTACACCATTCAAAAGCTTGGAGTCTTTATAATTTTTTTTACATTTTTTGGAATTGATCAAAAGTGATGATAAAGACATTTATAATGTTACAAAAGATTTTTATTTCATATAAATGCACTTTCTATTCATCAAAGAAACCTGAAAAAATTCAACATAATAATAAATGTTTTTGAGCAGCAAATTTGAATATTAGAATGATTTCTGAAGGATCATGTGACTGAAGAAATGATGCTAAAAATTCAGCTTTGAAATAACAGGAATAAATTACATTTTAAAACATATTAAAATAAAAAAATAGTTATTTTAAATAGTAAAAATATTTCAGAATTGTACTGTTTTTTGCTATACTGGATCAAACAGGCTTTATATATATTTCTTTTTTCTTTTATTTATATATATCCTCCTGAGACCCCGCCCATTGACTTATGTCCTCTGTAGTGGACCTTGTGTTTTCATGAATTTTCTTTGAATTTTTTGAGCTACTCTGTCAAGTCCTGTTGTACTGTGCAGAGGACATCCTGGGCTTTCTAGTGATATGTCATTTGATTGGCTGGCATGCTAAGAACCACTTTTACACTGAATCCAAAATGGCCGACATGCAAATGAGCACATTTTATGGGAAGGACAGAGATATGTAAAATTTAGCTTTTTTACATGTTTTTTACTATTATTATCACATATATATTTGTTTATTAAAGTGTCAGTAACAATACATTTAGCTTTCAAAGCTGTTAAATTGTTTATGTTTCAAAATATCATCCTTTTTTAAATGTCAACTATAGTGGACATCAGGACCATCTTAATGTAATTAATGACTGCATGTTGTAGGAGGCAGAACTGAAGCAGAGAGGCACTTTTTTCTTTGGGTCTCAGGAGGATATAGTTATCAGATAAATGCAGTCTTCATGAATGTGAGAGACTTGTTTATTTATTAAATAAAAAAATGTAATAAATAAATTAAAATAAATCCTGCTACAAGTGCATTTAGATATCACAATATTATGTATAAAATTGGGTATTAATTGATATTGGTACTGATATGTTACTGATATACTGCGCATCCCTAGTCAAAACATTTGATATTTGATTTTAGAGATTTGGACAACATGAAAAGCACATTTCAGGGATGAATGGATGCGCATCAACAGATAGCTCTTTTCTTTTTATTTTGACATCTGCATTTTGGATGAAGAACAAAGACACAGCATAGCGCGGTTCTCATGGCTACAGAGTGGCCCATGCAAAATACAAAACAAAAATCACCAAGGATGCATCATGTTACATGTCACTCAATCCATTTCAAGCAAAAACGAACAATCCTGTTCACTGTTCCGTCAGAAGTGACGGCAGCCTGTAAGATGAGAGGACAAAAAGTTCTCATACATGAGCGACAGAGAAAAAGAAAGAAAATGTATTATTTGTAGAGAATCAAATAAAAACCAATAGGCATCCTAATGGAAACGTGTTCTGATGTAATATCATTATAGCATTTCCCAGGATAATCTATGAGCACAATATCCTTGTATATTCGAGGTTTTAATGACGCACTGCCTCTTGTATTCTGAGCCAAACAGAAAAAAACGAGTGAGATTCCACACACTCCGCTTCCCTTAATCAGAGCACATGTAAGCCGGCACAATAAGCAGTGATTCAAAGCTCACTCTCTCCCGCCACGACAGAACAGCGTTCCTTAGCAGGGAGCCCTTCAGTTACATGTGTCACTTCTAATTTCGACGAGCTACATGATGGCCACCAGACACTCCATCATGAAACACACACCAGCTCTTTGTTTGCTTATGTGTTTCTTTCATTTCCCAATCCCAAACACAGCGGTATGAAATAAACTGCACATTTTCCATTCCATTTCAGTAGGCGTTGCCTGCTTTGGCTCATTTTAAGGAAGTTTGCCACTCAGAGGACAAACGGTTAAATTAAAGATGACTAAATGATGACTAAATTTCCCAACACTGAATAAAAAAGCTTGAGTTTGCTTTTGAAATGAGGTTGACAAATGTAAGATTTTGGTTTTCCCATCCCGTATTTAGATGGAGAAAAAACAACGTGAATGGGTCATTAATTTGCCGCGTATGAAAAATTACCAGTGAAAGGACTGGATTATTGAATCCTGAAAAAGCAGGGTGTTTTCAGTGCATGTTCCTATTAAGATGTATAGTATGAAATCAAATGTGCTTGATAGCATGTTAACCACCTGTGTGTGTGTGTGTGTGTGTGTGTGTGTGTGTGTGTGTGTGTGTGTGCGACAGAGAGAGAGAAAAAGAGAGATAGAAAGGGTCCACATGCCTGAGCGCTTTGCTGGATTTGTGTCCTGCCTGAGGGTGAGATTTGGAACATTGTTGTTGTCTTGTGAGCAGACAGCCGCTCACACATGATAAATTGTTTCCGTGTTGAGCTCGTACTATAAGTCTGTGCCTCCGCCAGGCCTCCCAGGCTCTTAAACCCCCAAAGCTGCATTTTTCCATATTTTACAGTCGCACTCCACATTTCATTTGCTCATGAATCTATTGGCCTCTGAGCAGCTTCCAGTTTATCCTTATTTAGTTGTCAAAGTCAGCTATGAAAGCAATTTAAAACATGGAAAAAATATCCAAACACATTATATTTGTTTTAGTGGAGATGAACTGAAATATCTGCATAATTTTAGCTTTAACACTAGTAAAAGTGTTGGACACACTTGACACTCCTGATCTAAAAAAAGCTTTTGAGCTAAAAAAAACTGTTTAATAAATATAAAAAATAAAAATAAAAAGTATATATATATATATATATATATATATATATATATATACACTTTACATATATACAAAAAATATTGTTTTGCAATTATAAATATAAAAATTAAAATTAAATATACATACATGTTATACATATATATACTACATTTCAAAAGTTTTCGAACAGTTAGATTTCTAATGTTTTTTTTAAAGAATTCTCTTCTGCTCACAAAGCCTGCATTTATTTGATTCAACAAGCAGTAATATTGTGAAATATTTTTACTATTTAAAATAACTGCTTTCTATTCGAATATATTTGAAAATCTAATTTATTCCTGTTATCAAAGCTACATTTTTTTTGCATCATTACTCCAGTCTTCAGTGTCACATGATCCATCAGAAATCATTCTAATATGCTGATTTGCTGTTCAAGAAACAATTATTATTATTATTATTATCATCAATATTTAAAACTGTTGCATACATTTTTCAGGATTATTTGATGAATTAAAAGATCCAAAGATCAGCATTTATTTGAAATAAAAAGCTTTTGTAACAATATACACTTTCAACATAATAATAATAACAATTATGTTTTTGAGCAGCAAATTAGAAATTTGAGCAGCTAAAATGATGCTAATAATTCAGCTTTTAAATCGCAGGAATAAATGAGATTTTGAAATATATTAAAATAGAAAACAGTTCTTTGAAATAGTAAAAATGTTACAGTTTGCTGTGCTTTGTATCAAATAAATGCAGGCTTGGTGATTTAAAAAAAAAATATTTAACTGGTAGTGTACATTGTGTATAAATTGCATATACATATATAAAGCTTTAAAATGTATTGCAATAAACTATATGCAATACTATTCAAAAGTTGAATAGGTCAGTGACATTAAATACATTTATAATCTTATTTAAAAAATCTGTTACCTATAAACATTGAATATAGGCTATAAGTGGTAAGCAAATCTACTATCTTATATTTACATCTGATATCAAACTTAAATAACATTTTTTGTCACTATGTTTTTCCCATATTGAAAACTTTATTATTATTATTCTAAAATGTAAGTGATAGTAATAATTAGTAGGTGTGTCCAAACATTTGACTGTAATGTATGCGTTAACCTCCTGTGCATATATTCCCATTCACATAAAGATGCATCAGTTATTGTAATTCATATTTTGTTATTCACTAAGACACAGCATTTCAAGTACTTTCGCTTTTAAAAGCAGTTTGACAAACATTAATGGTTTTAGAGAAAGATGAGGTGTAGCCCACACCTGAAAGGTCATTCAGAGTCTATCTTACAGTTACTGTGGAAATGAGAGAGCTTGAGCAAATGAGATGATTAATTAATAACAATTATCAGAGCTCTGATAATTCACTAGCGAGGAAAACATCAAGAGTGCTTAATTGCCACAACAAGTCTTGATGTGCTTTCCTCCTGACTGTCCAGGGTTATTAAGTGCGGTGGGTTGCCTTGATATGTTGGACATGCTTAAAATATGATTGCGGGACTGATGGAATAAAAACAACCTGTAATTGCTGGGTATCGCTGAGCTTGAAGATGATTTAGGGGCTCAGTGGGGAACTGCATAAATAAACAAACAAATAAAACCTTTTCATGTTTTAAACAAACCACTTAGATCATTTCTAGCATTGTAGTAATATGACAGAATAATTAGTTAACCATTATTACAACACTGGATTTTCTGGATATACAAGTCTAGATTTGATATACCAGTCTGAATTTTTTTTTTAATATAATTAGCATAAACAATAACAATCATATAAAACACATTTACACTTTGTTGTTAGCCAAAAATGAAAACTCTGTCGTTAATTACTTACCCTCATGTCGTTCCAAACCTGTTAGAACTTCGTTCGTCTTCAGAAAGCAAATTAAGATATTTTGATGAAATCTGACAGCTTTCTGATCCTGCATAGACAGCAACGACATACCACGTTCAAAGTCCAGAAAGGTAGTAAGTACATCCCTAAAATAGTCCATATGACATTAGTGGTGTTATGAAGCTACGAGAATACTTTTAGTGCACAAAAAAATAAATAAATAACGACTTTATTCAACTATTTCTTCTCTTCTGTGTTCATGAGCGTTGCAAACGAAGAGCAGAACATCCGGTTTTACGTCCGAACGGCGACGCCACTAAGGTAATGTATTTGTATAAAATTCAGAACGCCTAAAACTAATACTTTTGATAAAACAACCTGCCTTAATAGTTTTGCGTATTAGCAGACCAGAATGCATTTCGGCATATAGTGGTTAGAATTTGGTCTCAAAAACATTTTTATTTTCGTATAGATTCACATTTTCAGTTCTAAACGTTTTTAAAGTGTATTAATCAGTAAACATTGTAACTATAAACTACTGTGTAAAAGTTTGGGATCTGTAGGCCTAATTTTATTTTTGAAATTAAAACGAGACTTTATTTGATACAGTAAAACAACACTAGTGTGACATTTTATTTTCTATTAAAACTAAATGTATTCTAATATATTTTAAATATAACATAATTTTTATTTTATATTTAACATTTTTATAACATCAAGGACTTATCTGACATCAATAGAAATTCTATGTAAAGGTCTCTCTAGTGCAAAATGACTTACAAAACAGGCGCTTTGTTTGTTATTATAGTGACACTGCAAAAAGCAGACCTGCGTAGTGGTAACATTCCCAAATGCCACAATGAGGGCTACAAGCAAAATGAAAAGTAACGGCTCTTTTCTTTTAGTGCCACTGTCCATACAGTGCAATAAGAAAGACAGACAAAGAAATACATATAGAGAGAAAAGGGGCCTGAAATGAGGTTAACACACTCACTTACACCAATACACATGTCCTTTTAGGGTCCCTCAATGGGGGAACCCTCATCTGTGTCTTCAGAAGTTATTTTCCACCCTCAATAAACAGGCCAACCATTGTCACATGGAGGGCTCTCGTTATTATTTTTTGAAGTAATTACACCTTATTATCTGTGTTTACTTTAGCGAGGGTGAGTGCAGGTGTGGGACAGGGAGTTGTGGGTGGTGGTGATGGGCCGCACTGCTGAACAGTTGCCCCTGTGAGTCATTTTTTTTTTTACTCAAGGTTTGGGCATTGTAGCTGTGCTCTGCCACTAATTTCAGACCCACAAAAGAAACGTGCAATTAGGCCTATTATTGCAGCAGCTGCGTGCTCCCTGCACGACGGCCCCCTGTCTTCTCTTGGCTCACGGTGGAGATGCTTGCTGTGGTTGCGAACACCCCAGTGCGACCGCAACACCCATCCTATGTGTGACAGAAACACCACAGAATAAACAAATAAACTGGATATAGCTTATCAGTATATAAAGTGAGGGTGTGAATTCATTTTTCATTATAATCAAATTGTGATGTTATATTTTTGTCTCAGATACACTGATACTAATAGAATGAATACATATAGTGTTAATAATGTATATCCACCTTATTTTTTTCCATAAGAGCGAGCACAGCCATTTGTAAATTTTAAGGGTCTGGCTTTCAGTCTCATCTGCGTCCAGTTATTTTTAGCTGCACAAAACAGCTTGTTTCGCTGCTTGATATTGCAAATTGGCGTGTCTTACTATATTATTTTAATGTATTATCTTAATTATGAACACCCTGGTTTGTAGTGCACAGCGTTTTACTGTTTACTGCATGTTATTCTTCTTCTTGTTATTTCCCTATCCACCTTTTTTTTTTTTGTAAGTGCAGCCATTTGTACATTTTATGGGTCAGGCTTCCGATCTTATCCACGTCCAGCTATTTTTAGCTGTACAAAACAGCTCGATTTACTGTTCGATATTGCAATTTTGTGTCATACCATATTATTTTAATGTATTATCTTAATTATGAACACACTGGTTTGTACTGCAAACATTTTTTTCTGTTTAATGCACATTGTTATTCTTAAAATGATAAAATATGACGGTTAAGACATTTAAAGTTTTATAGAATTTTTATTTCAAATAAATGCTGTTCTTTTAAACTTTCTAATTTTCTACTATCAGTAGAAACTTCTATCAGTTTCTGCAAAAATATTAAGCAGCACAACTGTTCTCGACATAAGAACGGTTTCTTGAGGATAATTAAGGATAATGTGAGACTGAAGACTGGGGTAATGATTCTCAAAATTCAGTTTTGCCATCACAGGTTTAATTACATTTTAAAATAAATGAAAATAGAAAATTATTTTACTTAGTTATTAATGTTTACTGTATTTTGATCAACTAAATGCAGCTAGTGCACATAAGAAACTTCTTTCAAAAATATTAAAAATATTAACAATTGAGCAAAAATACTCTTGAGCAGAATTTTATGATTACTGTTTTCCTATTTAAAAAAAAATGAAAATTGTATTATTTGAAAGCATTAAATCTCTTTCCTGACCGATTTATTAATTGTAAAAACTATCTGAACTAAAATTTTAGATTTGTCGTCATTGATTTCAGGTCAGGGCGAATGACCTGTTGACAGAATTTAAAAGGATCCAAATTCACGAGCAATTGCAAACAGGACAAAAGAAATAATATAGTGGAAAATACTACTCGGGCCTAAAGATTGTGCGTGCTTAATCATTCTCATGAACTGTGAAACTGACTTTTGGGGAAGCCACAAAGACCCACCTTGCTGGAACACAAGAGGCCAATCTTCCGCCTTCAGGCACAAACAAAATGGCCCTGGAATCTCCACTGTTGCTCTCACTTAGTGATTTTCACACCTCAATGACTCTCCAACAATTAAAATAATGATCCAGCACAGAGCACTTATTTTGAAGGGCATGGGTGGATTTACATGTTATGATTGTGCGCGCCTGCAAGATGTGGGTGTCCCTGATGTCAAAAAAAGAGGATGTAATCATACATTTGACATCAGGTCATTAATGTCAGAAACAACAACTGAAAATCTATTAAACAACACAGTTGAGCAAGTAGAGCAGCCTTCACAAATGTCCGCTTAGAGCCAAACACGGACATTTCTGTCATAAAGAATTGAAGTTATAAAACAAATAATCTTTTCTTTCATTTCTAAATTAGATTTAGAATAAATAAGAAATGTGTAACACAAGGCTTTAAAACACAAGTAAATGACTCCTCTGCGGTGGGAGATGCCTTACTGGCATTGATTTCAGCTCATTATGTCCTTGGGACTCACAGCCACAAATCCAGAGAAATCATTTTGCTAGAGGGGAGTGCGGCTGGGCAAATTGGCCTCTGGTTCCGTGTGGGAGCCCTCGCTGTGAAGAGCAAAAGAGCAGGGCCCGGTCGGGAGTGGGCAGGCCCAGGCAGGACCGGCTGGGGCTTCATGCTGTGACCACCTCCGTGCCTCTGACAAACACTTCACTGGATAATCTCCCCACCAGAGACTCTGCCAAGCCCCATGAGCTCGGGGGAAAGTGTCAGGGCACAGCCGAGCAGTTTCTCCATGGACGCGTGCAGCTGCATCATTGGATGTTACATGAAAATCTGCTCACTGACTAATAATATTTACCAGACTTTGCTGTTTAGATTTGTGGTTACAAATTCATTTATGCAAAACAACGCTCTGCCTCTAAATATATATAATACGAAGAAGAATAAACAGAAATCAAACAGAATAGGGAAAACAATTCTTTATTATCACAATTATTAACATAAGTTGTACATAAGGGAGGGGGAAAAAAACATCGAGATCAGTTTCAACTGACCTGTTTTACAAAGCTGGGCTTCTTACAGAAGTAATAAGAGAAGTCACATTTTCTATTGACAGAACAAACTGACAATATTCAAATGTGGAAAATATATTTTCAGCTCAAGTAGTCCAATGTTAGGAGGTTTCCATCTTGTATCCGTGTTTTTCAAGCTCCGCTCTAAAAGATGGGAAAAAAGTGAGGGAAAAAATGTTAAAAAATGCAATAATTCACAAAACAAATAAAGAAAGATTTAAATGGGACCCTGGACCACAAAACCAGTCATAAAGGTCAATTTTATGAAATTGAGATTTAAACATCATTCAAAAGCTGAATAAATAAGATTTGCATTGATGTATGGTTTGTTAGGATATAGGACATTTAGTAAAGACACAATTCGAAAATTTGAAATCTGAGGGTGCAAAAAAAATTGAAAATCACCTTTAAAGTTTTCCAAATGAAGTTCTAATATAATCTAACATTAAGATTTAATATATTTATGGTAGAAAATTTACAAAATATCTTCATGGAACATGATGTTTACTTAATATTCTAATGATTTTTGGCATAAAGGAAAAAATTGATCATTTTGACCCATACAATGTATTGTATATGTAAAAATACATGTGCGACTTACGACTTACTTGGATTTGTGGTCCAGGGTCGCAAATTTGAAAAGTAAATAAATTTTCACATTAAAAATATTTGTATTACTATTAATAGTAATAATGCTTTCAATATTATAGCATCAATAGAGATACTATTATAGTTCTTGTTAATATTTTGAACTAGATTTTTTTGTTTTTATATTTTACATTTTCATGTTAAAGTTTTAGTAATTTTGTGTTTGTCATTTTTATTAGTTTTTGTTTTTTTTACTTCAGCTTTAGTTATTTTCAGCACATCAAGATAAACTAAATTAAAATGAGAACTGTTGCCTTTTCAATAAAATAAGTTAAAGTTACTATATTTTTATTATTTTAGTTAACATTCATTTCAAGAAATGAGAATGTTTATTATTCTATTTTTAGTTCAGTTTAATAACCCTAATTCAAACATTCTTATTTAAAAAATATATATATTGGTTTCCAATTTTAAAAAATGAAACTTAAAACACTTTCAACCAAATGCACCACATGTTCACTAGCACAACCATTTCCAGTGCTGGAAATCAAAACTTTTTCACGAGTGATATCAATAGATTGATTTACTTTAAAGCTTTAGAAAACAGATGTGAATATGTCTATACATTTACCTTTTTTAGCTTAAAATATATATCTACAAGAATATATTACATGGCTGTATTACTGCAGTCAAGTTCTCACACATAGGAAAGTTCATAAATGTGGTTTGAGGCCACCATGAGTGTTGGTTAGCCATTGGACTATTAGATCCCGTAGGGACTGTTTTCTTCCAAATGAGTTTAACCACACTAAATTCTTCAGAAAAAAAAATGTGGGTTTCACAGGGACTCAGGAAGATTCTGGTAACAGGCACTAGGACAACACAATGTTATATGTATGTCTAACTGGATACATTTGTTTGTGAATTTAGATTAGATAAGGCTAGTACAGTCCATATTTAGTATTTGACCATCTACATATAAAAAGTGCATTAAGGTCTTCTCCAATTCAGCTATAATTGCACAAATGTAATGTGTGAAACCTACCTCAACTGATTAGAAAAGTCATCCTCTACGTTGTCATCATCCCAGTTATCTTCCCAAACATGAGCGTCCTCATCTTCATCCAGGCCCGTCCAGTCTGGGAATGACACAACAGTTTAATGAAGCTGATGATCTACATAGGCCTGAATCCAGCACCAGCTCCACACACACCTTGCACAGCGTGGAGCTATTAGTTTCTGTTTACTTCACCCAAGATTAATTTAAAAAAAAGTCATGCACTTCATTGTATGCGTCTAATCATTATTACTGATTTGAAATTACAGATAAAATGTGAAACAATTAACTTACTATAAATAACATACATGAAGATGCTAGGTTTGGAAGTGCTAAAATGCTAACTGCTAATAATGCTTAGTAACATTGTTGTTTCATTGTTGGACCAAGGAGCGTTGAAACACATTCTAAGAAAAAACGCATATTACATTTATTATTTCATTCATGTCTTTTCTTTTCATGCGCGACAAACCAAACATTTATTGAATTGACTCAATAATGTTTTGTCTGTTAGCTTAGCAATGCTAGCTGAGTCACTGTCGTGTTGTTTGTTTATTTACCAGTAAACTGACAAAAACGCGCATTTCTACAATAAAGAAGAATTGTTATTAGTTCACTCACCCTCTGCTGGGAATTCTTCAAATTCATCATCCTCCTCCAACAGCCCCAAATCCACTGTTTGTTTCTTCTCTGACATGTCGTGCTACTGATCCAGCGATTCAACACAGTTTCTCATGGACGCTCGACGAATATGATGTGCGCATGCGCAAAACTGTTCATAAAGCTCTTTGATATGCATAATGGCTTCACTTGTCTTTATTATATGAGCTAGCCTAGCTGTTTGAAGTGTATATTCATGAGGGCTCTGCATAATGAATGTGGCTGAATAGACCATAATGTTTATAGTAATTCTCTAACGTATTTTAAGTAAATGTATTTAATTGCTGAATTAATAAGTAATTCATTCATTCTTTAAATATTTTAAATTATGTATGTATCAATATTTGTATTTATTGTTTAATAATTAGTGTATATAAATACACATTAAACTGACAAGATATTATAATAATATTAATATTTATTTCAGAGAGAGAGGCTGTGAAATGTAAATATGGCTAAATAGGGCATATTGTCTATAACTCTACATTTTTTAACAAACATATTTATTTATTTACTTTTTTGTTGTGTTACACATTAAAAATAACATATTATAATAAATTGAATAATATTAATATTTATTATTTTATAATGTGATAGTATATAGTGAATTTCTGCATTAAAATAAGTGGAAATTCTTAAAAAAAGGTATATCTATTTATTTGTGTTTATTTTGTTTGATCTTTTGTGGAAATAAATACATTAAATTTAATAAAAATCTATTTATTTATTTATTTATTTATTTATTTTAATTTTGTTTGCTGTGAAATGTGAATATGGCTGAATAGGCCATATTGTCTATAACTTTCAAATGTTTTACTTATTTATTTTGATTGTGTTTAAAAATAAATACACATTAAAAATATAACATATTGTAGTAAATGTTATTTTTTATTATTTTATAATGTGATGGTATATCGTGAAATTCTGCATGAAAATTCTCTTCTAAATGTACATTTAATTATTTGTATTTATTGTGTTTAATAATTTGTGGAAATAAATACACATCAAATGTACAAAATTTGTATTTATTTATTGATTCATAGGCTGTGAAATGTGAATATGGCTGAATATGCAATATTGTCCATAACTCTCTAAATTATCTTTTTTTCTGGATAAATGTAATTATTTATTGTATATTGTATTTATTTAAATGTATATTTGTTATATACATTTAATTATTTGTATTTATTGTGTTTAATAATTTGTGGAAAAAATACAAATCAAATTTACAACATTTTATTTATTTATTTACTGGCTGTGAAATGTGAATATTGCTATTGTCTATAACTCTCTAAATGATTTTTTTTTTCTGAATAAATGTATTTATTTATTTGTGTATTATTTATTTTTTTGTTTTAACAATAAATGCGCATTAAAATGCAAAAATATAATAATATTAATATTTATTATTATATAATGTGATAGTATACAGTGAAATTCTGATTAGAAATTCTTCCAATGAAGGTAGATCTTATTATTTGTATTTATTGTGTTTAATAATTTGTGGAAATAAATACACATCAAATTTACAAAATATTCATTTATAGGCTGTGAAATGTGAATATGGCTGAATAGGCCATACTCTCTAAATGATTTTTTTTTTTATTAAATGTATTTATTTATTTTCTTATTCATTTTTATTGTGTTTAAAAGTAAATACACATTAAAAATATAACATATTGTCATACATTTTATTTTTTTATTATTTTATAATGTGATGGTATATTGTGAAATTCTGCATGAAAATGCAGAAAACTCTTTCAAATAATGTACATTTAATTATTTGTATTTATTATGTTTAATCATTTGTGGAAATAAAAACACATTAAATGTACACAATATTTATTTATAGGCTGTAAAATGTGAATATGACTGAATAGGCCATATTAACCCTCTAAATGTTTTTTTTTTCTGACTAAATGTATTTATTTAATTGTGTTTAACAATGAATACACATTAAAATACAACAATATAATAATATTAATATTTATTGCAAAATAATGTGATAGTATATAGTTAATGAAAATTAATAGAAATTCTTCCAGTGAAGGTACATGTTATTATTTGTATTTATTGTGTTTTTAGTAATTTGTGGAAATAAATACACATCAAATGTACAAAATATTTATTTATTTATTTATAGGCTGTGAAATGTTAATATGGCTGAATAAGCCATATTGCCTATAACTTTCTAAATGTTTTTTTTTTAAATAAATGTATTTGTTTATTTAATTTATTATTTTTATTGTGTTTAAAAAATAAATACACATTAAAAATAACATATTGTAATAAATGTAATATTAATTTTATACTTTTAAAATGTGAAAGTGTAGAGTGAAATTCTGCATGAAAATGAGTAGAAATTCTTTCAATGAAGGTACATCTTATTATTTGTATTTACTGTGTTTAATAATTTGTGTGAATAAATACACATCAAATGTACAAAATATTATATTTATTTATTTATTTATTGGCTGTGAAAATGAGCTCTCTAAATAATTTTTTATAAGTACATGTATTTATTTATTTACTCATATTTTTCACTGTGTTTAAAAATAAATACACATTGAAAATATAACATACTGTATTATTAATATTTATTATATATTTTTATATATATTTATATAAGCTGACAGTATATAGTGAAATTTTGCATAAAAATGAGTAGAAATTTTTCCAGTGAAGGTACATCTTAAAAACGATTTAAGAGCCACAGGCAAGAACATTGTGTAGTCTAGATAAATGACAGCACATATACCACGAAACCACACATGCCACAATGAAAATTGTCCTGTGGCTCCAATTTGCTGACAGACGGTGAAAACTTCAACCAGTATCTTACTCGCCTATTCTGTTTTGAAATTATTCTGTAATCATCCAAACTCCAAATATAAGTTGACAGCAAATGGAAGTAATTTAGATAGGATGATGGCAGTGTACTCATTTTTGCTGACAAATCCAGCATACGCAGTAAAACAACAGAACAGCTTGTAAATAAGCAGACATTCTGGACACAGAGATGAGGAGAATCCCATTTCGGCTCCAGATTTACAATAGTGCCAGAAAGATGGTGAATTACTAATCAAAATAATTGCATAAAGCTTATGTGCTTTTGGAATAAAGTGGAAGGATCATTCCAGTCTGTCTCAGGTAAGGGCCTGGGAATCTCTCACAGTGTCCGTGGAGCATACCTGAGACTGCAGTTACACTGTGGCGCCTGGAGTCTCAGGAGATGGGGAGGGGGGCTGCCCAGACTGACTCGCAGCCTTTCTTCGCATGTGAGAATGCCTTTCATTGGCCCCTCCAGGACAGTATCGCAACTGAGTCCTCATAGAGGCTCCAACCCTGCCCGGCCAGTCTGGCAGTCTCGCTTCCACCGGTCCTTATCAGGACCGAGATCACAATATGGCCTGAGGGGTGCTAGGACGAGCGGCGGGGACAGGAGGGTTTTATAGGACGGAGGCCGTCATCACCCCCCAGCTCCCATCTGACTGATCACTGACTCAGATTAATGACACGACTCTCCTTCTGCCAGTGAAAGTGACAACACACCAGAACATGGGCCTGTCTACCTGTCCAAGTGCCCTTGATGAGATAATCGCCCCTCTCATTCAGCATAAATAGAAGAATGCCAAATAAGTCAGCGAATACTTCACTGCGAAGACCGACTGTTGGCGCAGAAGTGCTATATGCGAACCTTGTTTCTTGGTGTATTTTTGTAAATTAGGAATAGGAAGTATTGACATTGACATCTTGAGGATAGTGATTATGATCATAAAAAAGGTTAATAATCCAATTAAAAAAACATGTTGACTTTGATCTTTGGAGATCTATGTGGAGTGATATGCTTCCTGAAAATCTGTCAAGTACATCAAATACCACTCAGTCATCAAGCCTGAGCTTTGTGTTTCATGTGGTATTAATAATATATGTGACCCTGGATCACAAAACCAGTCTTAAGTAGCACAGGTATATTTGTAGCAATGGCCAAGAATACATTGTACGAGTCAAAATTAGTCATTAAGAAGTCATTAGGATAAGTAAAGATCACGTTCCATGAATATATTTTGTACATTTGCTACTGTAAATATATAATTTTTGATTAGTATGCATTGCTAAGAACTTTATTTGGACAACTTTAAAGGTGATATTCTCAGTATTTAGATTTTTTGCACCCTCAGATTAAAGATTTTCAAATAGTTGTATCTCTGTCAAATGTTGTCCTATCCTAACAAACCATACATCAATGGAAAGCTTATTTATTCAGATAATTCATGTAATATGAAAATCTCACTTTCAAAACAATTTACCCCTATGACTGATTTTGTGGTCCAGGGTCACATATGAACTACCACTCAGAAGTTTGGGATCAGTAAGGCTTGTAATGTTTTTAAAGAAGTATCTTATGCTCATAAAGAATACATTTATTTGATCAAAAACACAGAAAAAAACGATAATACTGCAAAATTACAATATAAAATAATCGTTTCTGTTTTAATATCATTAAAATAATTTTTCCTGTGATACAAAACTGAATTTTCATCAGCCATTATTCCAGTACATTTTTATTCTTTCTTTTTTTGAAAGAAATTAATACTTTTATTCAGCAAAGATGTGTTAAATTGATAAACAGTGATAGTAAAGACTTATACTGTTAGAAAAGATTTATATTTTTAATAAATGTGTTCTTTTTAACTTTTTATTCATCAAAGGATCCTAAAAAAGCATCACAGATTCAAAAAAAAAAAAAATAATTTGGTAGCACAACTGTAATAGATAATAGATCATTCTAATAAAAAATCTGCAAATTAGAAGGATTTCTAAAGGATCACGTGGCACTGAAGACTGCACTGCAAAAAAATGCCTTTCTTTTTTGTCTCGTTTCCAGCCAAGATATCTAAAATTTCTTAAATCAAGAAGAATTTTCTAGACAAGTAAAAATGATTGTCTTGTTTTCAGAAAAAAAAAACAAGTCAAAGTTAAATTAGTTTTTTTGCTTAGAACAAGCTAAATAATCTGATAATGGGGTCATTTTCAGATTATTTTGCTTGTTATTTTTTTTCTGAAAACAAGACAATAATTTTTACTTGTCTAGAAAATCCTTCTTGATTTAAGAATATTTAGATATTTTGGCTGGAAGCTAGACAAAAAATCTAAGTAAGAAAAACATTTTTGCAGTGCAGTCTTCAGTGCCACATGATCCTTTAGAAATAATTCTAATTTGCTGATTTTTTATTAGAATGATCTATTATCTATTACAGTTGTGCTACCAAATATTTTTTTGGAATCTGTTATGTGCTTTTTTTAGGACCCTAAAATACCTAAATACGCATTTTAATGCGTATTTATTGTTAAAACAAAAAAATAAATAATACACAAATAAATAAATACATTTATTCAGAAAAAAAAAATCATTTAGAGAGTTATAGACAATATGGCCTATTCAGCAATGTGCTTTTTTTAGGACCCTTTGATGAATAAAAAGTTAAAAAGAACACATTTATTCAAAATATAAATCTTTTCTAACAATATAAGTCTTTGCTATCACTGTTTATTAATTTAACACATCCTTGCTGAATAAAATTATTAATTTCTTTAAAAATAAAAAATAAAAAATAAAATAAAAATGTACTGACCCCAAACTTTTGAACAGTAGTGTATTTATTTTTTAAATAAATACTTTTTAAATAAAAGTTTTATTTGTCAAAGAATCATGAAAAAAAGTATCACAGGTTCCAAAAAATATTAAGCAACACAACTGTTTCCAGCACTTATTATAAATCAGTATATTAGAATGATTTCTGAAGGATCAGGATTAGATTTTTAATGTATATTTAAATAGAAGAATGTTGTTTTACATCATAATAATATTTCACAATATATTTTTTTTCTGTATTTTGATCAAATAAAGGCAGCCTTTATAAGCATTAGAAACATATTTAAAATATATTAAAAATCTTACTGATCCCAAACTTTTGAGTGGCAGTGTATATATATTAAATTAATAACAAAAACAAATAGGTCAAATGGTGTGATAACATGTCAAAAGTTTGAGAAAAATAAATATTACAAAAAAAAAAACTGTTTCCTCCAACCCATCTTTCTCCCTATCTAATTCAACTGTCTGTCAATAGGAATTTTACTCTCATATTTTTCATCTGTCTTTCTTGAAAAGGCCTGTCAGCTGGAGCTTGAGGTACAGTTTGCCAACAGCCTAATGACCCTTTATGGCAACACAATCTGATGTCTGTCCCGGCCGGCCCGGTAATCCTGTCCACCTTTGCGGCTTAGTTATGCTCAGGCTTAAGTTGCATATTTTGTATTTATCAGGATTTTGCTGATAAATGCTATCAGCAAGAGAGAAATGAAATATGGGAGGTCTATCTCAAGTTGCAAGAACAGACAGTTATTTCAGCAGTGAACCGCCGGTGATGTAGACATCCTGTCGTTATTCTCTTATAAGACAGAATTTGTGTTTTTGGTTTGCGCATAATTTTATATAAACATCATCATGAAAAAGAGGTATATGTTTTTTGTTCCCCATAAGTATTATACATTCTAGATAGGCTATAGATCAGTTTCCATCATTCTGACACAGCTTTCCTCCAGATTTGCCACGAAACGCATATCCGTCCAACAACAACATATTCAGAAACAAAGAACTCCGTGTACCTCCAAATAAACTTGGAATAAAGAAAATGTTTTCCAATGTAAACACCCCATTATTTAGAGTACATCAGTCATGGCTACATAAACAACCCAAAGCCATATTCTGCATATAATGTTAATTTTACTCATTATTTATATTAAATGCTCTTAACAAAATGATTCATGACAAAAAAAAAAAAAAAAAAAAAAAAAATGCAAAGTTCAAATATGAACTGCGTGAAGTCTGTGAATAAATTGTCAAGCTGCAATTTCATCAGGCCCTCTATCAATGTATGATGCAAATCATGGGCACAATCGTTTTTTTAAATCCACATTCCATTTCAAATGACAATAAACATTGGGCCTCAGCCCTGCTTTTGTAAATGAAGCATTATTATATATTGATATATTAAGTATTAAACTAAAATCTGGCAACACTATGATTAAGAGTCACACTGTTAGTCATATTTATCTGACCTCACACTACAGTAGTTCATTGTGATTGGTGGCTTATACTGAAAGGTCTCTCTCTCTGGAATGACATTCTCAAGTGAATGTCGCTCATCAAGGGGCTTACGGCGTAAGTGATAAAGTGTTCCACTCTAATACCTGCCCGCTTCTCATCTGTCATCTATAAAGAGGATTGGAAATGAAGCAACATTCTTCAGGATATAATGACCTCAAAAGCATACAGAGGGATATTGTAAAACATAAAAACAGAGTGGGAAAATGTGCTTTTGGTTGATCAAAGAAGTAAACCTGCAGTTGATCATGACTATGATCATTTCACATATACATACCATATATTATAAACCATATATTAAAATGTTCTATAATTATGTGTCAGCGTCAAACTGAATCAATATTGATTTAACCAGTGTTTTATACACTCGCCTTTATTTCAAGTTGGACAATGCAATATGGAATCGAGTAATACTCACCATGTGAATACATGGGCCCGGAAATGGCTCTGATTGGACTGATTGATAAATGAAGCTGTCCTTGTTTTTGAGCAAGGCCCCTTTAGCTCTGGACTTTGTCCAGGAAAACCTCTAACAGCCACTTATTAAGTAGTTAGACTCACAAGGCTGTGTGTGCACTGGTCACCTGGGTGTGTGTTTGTAGCTTCTGAGAACCCATTGGCCAGCGCTGGACTCTCAGTTGCGAGCTGGTAAGATAACAGAGCGGGTATAATCCTCATTCTTCTCCCTTGAGGTCTGGAGTAGCGTGTTTTTACAGCTTGCTGGGTTGTTTAGCGATGTAATTATTAGCATTTCTTGTAAACATTCTGCATTACCTCCAATGAGTCTTTGTCCCCTTGACCCGCGCTTGACGTGCTCAAAGAGAAGTCGCCGAAAAGTGGAGGAGGCGTGAATGTTTTTGCAACTCTCAAGAAAATAAAATTACGGATGACGTATTGAGTGAGACAGCTCATTTCCAAGATAGCATGATTTAAAGTAAAACATTAAAAGTTCACAAAAACATGCTAGTACAGAGAGCAGTTAGCGGCTAATGGCTAATTTGATCGAATTATGCAAGTGTGGTCACAAAAACACACAAAGTCATTATTATTATTATTAATTGTTTGTTTGGCTTTACTATAATTCACGATATTTTAGGACACCCTGATGTCTGAGATTGGCAAATTAATGGAATGGATGAAAATCAAATGAGTTAGTTAGTTTGTTTATATGATATCTGGACACATTTTTGCCCCAGCCCCATTTATGCTTGAATATTCTGGCACCACTTCTGCAAGGATCATACATGTTAGGAAGTGCATGGTTAAGTAAATTTCATATTGAGCCATTAGCAAAATTATCTCACTCCCTGAGCTGCAGACAGCTCGCATTTACCCAATACGACTGGTTTTTTTTAATATAACACAGAGACTATCAAGCTCTTGTGTGTCTGTAAGTTATAGGGCAAGAAACCAAGAAAAAAAATTCTACAGTATAGCCAAAGGCGAAGCTTGAACAGCTCGGCCAGTGACAAGCTTTTAAGGAGACCAGAGCACCATGGGTAGTCTGCAGATGAAATACTAGGGGGTGAAAGGGAAAGTAGTGATTTGTCATTAGGACTTTTCAAAGAATAGTGATGCCAAGGGTCCAATTTATGGTTTTTATACCCGGCCTTCTTCAGAACACACATCAAGTTCTTTGTGTGGAATAGAATGCTAGTTTTTTTCTCTTTTAACAAGCTATATGGGACAATCTTTTCTAGAAATTGAACACATCCAATGTCACATGTCTAAGAAATATTTTAAAAAAGTGTTAAGTTAACTAGATTATTAACACAAGTAGTGCTGACAAATATACAGTATAAGGCTCCTACACACTGCAGATAGAGTGTTTTCATGATGGGTCATCAATTGGATAATACTGAATGAAACTTGCATATTTTGCTGATTATTGCTGCTGAAATTTGAAAAGAAATATTTTGTGTATTACAGGCTTCCAAAAGTTATAACAAATCAAGGAGAAGAGCTAAAAAACTGTTTGAGGAACAAAAGGCGTTTGTGGATGGCCAAACTGAACCAGGATTTTCAGTGCATCTTGACAACATTTGTGTTTGTTCTTATCATTTCTGGTCAGGTAGGTGAAATATTAGGCTAATATTTTAATTAATACTGTTCGTACATATCTTTACCAGCTATTAACTTTATCTTGTCAAAATATTGTGCCCTTTCCTGCTTACTAAGTTCTTCTCTATATGATTTAGCAGCTTCCACACGATTTCTGTGGTTTAGATAGCACAAATTAGTGGAACAATGTATTCAGGAGTACATTAAAACGTGCAATCTATGCTGTTGTTTAAATCCAAGTATAGCCAATATGGCTGCACATACCATATTTGGTAACTAACCAAACCCTCTATACAAAATCACCCCACTGCTAAGTGATGACATTCCATTCACAACAGAGTTTGGTAGGCTAATTTATGTTCAATAAAAAAAATGTATATACATGAAATAATAATCATTAGCCTACAACAAAATACATTTTTTAATAAAAGAGATCGGAAAAAAAATCTTTAAAATTCTTTAAAATTTGTTTATAAGAGATTGTACAGTGTGATACTTTTTAGCTACAAGACAAGAAAATCTGGACAAACAATCAAGAGCGTACGTAACCGAACGTAACTAGTTTTTGATAAAGTGACGTCACTGTCGTTGGACACTTGCAGCTCGTCTGAGATGCTGGTGGAGAATCATAGAAACAGAGGTACGTGTTTTGACAAACTCACAAATGTTGCAAATCCTTCTCCGCTGCAGGTTTGGGGAAACCTATAAAATATATTCTGGGGGAAACGTATACATAAATTATCCAGAGAGCGCGTTCTGATAAAAAACTACAGTTTAAAAGTGACGGTTAAACAAAACACGACGCTTCCGTCGAGGACATACTATTATTATTATTTTCCAGACAACAATACGTCTCCTATCGATCATGTTTCTTTGGGCCATGAAGCCAGTTAAGTTGTTGGCTTTCATGTTTATAGTTATTTCTGTGGTAAGTCAAAGGTTGCTATTGTTATCACTATGTCAGTCATCAGTTTCAGGAGTGACTCCTGTTTGCCATATACATACGTAAAAGATAATTTAGATTTACTTCCATTATTACTCCATCATTTTTGGAGTGTATACATTGTCATATTTCAATTTCCCATTATGAAACTAACACAGAAACAGAAGGCTTATCATGTCCATGAACTAGGCAATAAAATGCTTTATTTTCATGATTTTTTCTTCTGTTAGGATGTTTGGCAGTGAAATAGAGGCGGTACTTGGCCTCTGGTGCAGACAGTTTCTCCTCCTACATACTGGGGCAGCAGCAATTTCTTCTGTCAGCCTGCCATGGTAATGCATGAATTGCATATTCAGATTACGTACACTATATCATTGTGTCCCAATAATTATCACCACACATTTCATTTATTTTAATTTGCCAGCTATTTGTGATAAAATGATCACATTTGTACATATCATCATCCCTGGCACACAATGCTTCAGGGGATTCCCCTATCTCAGACAGGGTCTGGAGATAGCGTGACATGTCTGGGATAGTAGAACCATGTACCACTTGTTTCCTTTTAGGGCAACGACTTTCTATTTGGCGATTTGCCCAAAAATGTTTGCCCCAGGGCACACCACCACCGAGCAAGATGATGCATCAGAGGAAGTGCAGTAAGACTGAATAGCAGATGATGCCAAAACTGTCACTTACAATGATCTATGTCTACATTAGTTCACTTGGTTGCTTAATTTTTAAATGGATGAAGCAGCTGGTTAAATCGAGAAAGTATTTGTTAATCACGCATAGACAGACTTTTGAACTTCGTCTAGACCAGTTTGCAGATTATTCTGGGCAAGAACAGCCCATTTGGATTTTTTAAGGTCTGACTAGATTGCATGAAAAGTGACCAGTTACTGTTTGTTCTGTTATTGGGTCAATGATATAACAATTTTTTTGGTTAGTTCAGGTTGTGTTGTGACTGCCAAAAATGTATTTATAATACCTTGAAAAATATTTACAATTTTTAGAATATGGATTAAGATGCATATTCTTACATACTATTGAAGTCAAAAGTTTACATACACCTTGCAGAATCTGCAAAATGTTAATTATTTTACCAAAATAAGAAGGATTATACAAAATGCATGTTCTTTTTTTATTTAGTACTGACCTGAATAAGATATTTAACATAAAAGATGTTTACATATAGATCACAAGATAAAATAATAGTTGAATTTATAAAAATTACCCAGTTCAAAGGTTTACATACACTTGATTCTTAACACTACGTTGTTACCTGAATGATCCACAGCTGTGTGGGTTTTTTTTGTGATAGTTGTTCATGAGTCCCTTGTTTGTCCTGAACAGTTAAACTGCCCGCTGTTCTTCAGAAAAATTTTTCAGGTCCCACAAATTCTTTGGTTTTTCAACATTTTTGTGTATTTGAACCCTTTCCAACAATGACTGTATGGTTTTGAGATGCATCTTTTTACACTGAGGACATCTGAGGCAACTATTACAGAAGGTTCAAAGGCTCACTGATGCTTCAGAAGGAAACACAATGCATTAAGAGTCAGGGGTAAAAACCTTTTGAATTTGAAGATCAGGGTAAATGTAACTTATTTTGTCTTCTGTAGCTTCTGAAAAGCAGTACTAAATGAAAAAAATATGATATTTATGCAAAATAAGAAAAATTTGCACAGGGTCATTTTTATAAATTCAACTATTATTTGCTCTTGTCGACTATATGTAAACATTTTTTACGTGAAATATATTATTCAGGTCAGTACTAAATAAATTAAAAATAACATGCATTTTGTTTGATTCCTCTTATTCTGGTAAAATAATTAACATTTTGCAGATTCTGCAAGGTAAATAAATGCTGTTCTGTTGAACTTTCTGTTCATCAACATCATGATATGTAAAAAAATGATGGTTTTAACAAAAATATTAAGCAGCACAATTGTTTTCAACATTGTAATTAAATGAGAAATATTTCTTGAACACCAAATCATCATATCAGAATGATTTATTTGCCATCACAGGAATAAACTACGCATTCAAATACATTAAAAGAAAACCGTTATTTTAAATCATAATAATATTTACCAGTATAACTGCTTTTACAGTATTTTCAAACAAATGCAACCTTGATGGACATAAGAGAATTTCAAAAACATAATGGCATAAGTTTTTATCAGGCTCTCCCTACCACTTTTCTTTCCCGCTACGCTCTCCCATTAAGGCATAAATAATATTTAAAAACAACTAGTCTCTTGTCCCTCGTAATCCATTGCGCACACACACACACACAGTGGTAATGTCGTTTGGATTGCACTGTAAATGTAGCATCCTCCAAACCCTTCATTCACATGATTATTTGTACTCCGTGTGTTTTGATGATATTGAGAAGCTTAGGTGGGTGTGTGAGGATAATTACATGTGATATCATCCACTGATGAGCACAACTGTGGCACTGTGCCAGTAGCCCAGCCATTTTCTATTAAGAGAGGAGAATGAATGCAACCAGTCTTTTGTCTAGCATGCATTTGTTCATCAATGTATACTTTACCACAGTGATTTGAATATTTCAAACTGATTAAAACACATCTCTTGTACGCTAATACCTGTGTGGCACAGATAAATGTAGAGCAGTTGAATGCGCTGGAAATGCATGCGTATAATAAGCACTTTATGGCTAGATTAATTTTTTTGTAGAGTGTTGCTATGAGTTTTATAGTCTTATAAACTCTGCATACTGAGGAATAGAAAAGGGCAAAGTTGTTTTCCTCCTGAGACATGTTCTTGTTTTATGTGTACATGCCAACCATCCCTGACAATGTTTTACTAGGTGATGACTCAGAGCTCTTGTTTATTTGCTTGCTCGGAGGCTTTATTTGGGATGTCATTTTTTTTAGGATAAAGGCAGACATTTTGAAGGCTGAAAATATATTTTCCTTTCATCTTTAATCTTTTTGTTAGAAAATGCGGTGCCCTTGTTTGGATGAACTTCGGATCGCCTGGTCATCGAAAGTTCGTCACAATGCGCAATAACAGAGACAGCGGTTTGAGTGGGTTCAGGCAGGCCTGTCCTGAGAGCGAATGAGTCTCATGTAGGAAGAGGACGTGACCTGGATGACAAGAAAACCTGCAGGACAGCAGTGTTGGCCCCTCTGTCTTGTGATTGATGGTGTTGATGTTCTAAATTGGCCTCAGATACGCCAAGTACAAGAATCATAATAGCAGGGTTTTAGATTAGTTCTCTAGATAGCAGGAAGAGGGGGAGGTGGAACGTTCCAAGAATACTACAATGCATTGGATCCCGAATGTCAGCTGAAGGCTTGCGAAAGGCACATTGCTAAGCAAGGGATGTGAATAGTGATTCTAATGTGGAGAAGTATTTCAGGGGTCAGACTGCGTCATTACTGCCGAACGGAGGTCAAAGCCACACACTTGTCCTCAAAGGCGAGACGCTGCATCTGGGCTGAACAAAAAGGCCTCTCAGCTTACTAATTGTTTGGGGAGCCTCTTTAAAACCGTATTTTAAAATGTTCTTTGATCACTAAGATCGTCTGCGATTTTGCAGCATTATAGTGTTGATTACTGACAAGTATGATGTATTTTCAGTAATAGGTCTAGTACAGATAAGTACACGTTAAAGGAATAGTTCACCAGAAGAATAAAAATTTGCTGAGTCCGTAATGTGGATGAGTTTGTTTCTTCATCGGAACACATTTGGAGAAATTTTGCATTGCATCACTTGCTCACCAATGGGTCCTCTGCAATAAATAGGTGCCATTAAAATGAGAGTTTACAGTTGGTAAAAACATCACAAGTAATTCACACCACTCCATGTTGTGAATGTGTGGCGAAGACTGACATGGAAAAGAAGAAATGGTTTAATAAAGTCAGAGGTCAGACATTTTTGTAGTTGGCCACCAGGTTTGCACACATCTCAGAAGGGATTTTGTCCTACTACTCTTTGCAGATCCTCTCAAAGTCATTAAGGTTTCAAAGATGATGTTTGGCAATTTGAACCTTCAGCTTCCTCCACAG
This sequence comes from Garra rufa, assembly GCF_049309525.1. Taxonomy (NCBI): domain Eukaryota; kingdom Metazoa; phylum Chordata; class Actinopteri; order Cypriniformes; family Cyprinidae; genus Garra; species Garra rufa. Next base: position 24,183,889 of record NC_133377.1, read on the forward strand.
ATTTTCGATGGGATTAAGGTCTGGAGACTGGCTAGGCCACTCCAGGACCTTAATGTGCTTCTTTTTGAGCCACTCCTTTGTTGCCTTGGCGTGTGTTTTGGGTCATTGTCATGCTGAAATACCCATCCAAGACCCATTTTCAATGCACTGGCTGAGTGAAGGAGGTTCTCATCCAAGATTTGACGGTACATGGCCTCGTCCATCGTCCCTTTGATACGGTGAAGTTGTCCTTTCCCCTTAGCAGAAAAACACACCCAAAGCATAATGTTCCCAGCTCCATGTTTGACGGTGGGGATGGTGTTCTTGGGGTCATAGGCAGCATTCCTCCTCCTCCAAACACAGCGAGTTGATGCCATAGAGCTTGATTTTGGTCTCATTTGACCACAACACTTTCACCCAGTTCTCCTCTGAATCATTCAGATGTTCATTGGCAAACTTCAGACGGGCCTATACATGTGCTTTCTTGAGCAGGAGGACCCTGCGGGTACTGCAGGATTTCAGTCCTTCACGGCATAGTGTGTTACCAATTGTTTTCTTGGTGACTGCCTTGAGATCATTGACAAGATCCTCCTATGTAGTTCTGGGCTGATTCCTTACCGTTCTCATGATCATTGAAATGTCATTGATCTTGCGTGGAGCCCCCAAGACCGAGGAAGATTGACAGTTATTCTGTGCTTCTTCTGTTGTCACCTTTTCACCAAGCTGCTTGCCAATGGTCTTGTAGCCCATTCCAGCCTTGTGTAGGTCGACAATTTTATCCCTGACATCCTTGGACAGCTCTTTGGTCTTGGCCATGGTGGAGGGTTAGGAATCTGATTGCTTCTTTGGACAGGTGTCTTTAAGAAAGTACTCCTAATCTCAGCTCGTTACCTGTAAAAAAACACCAGGGAGCCAGAAATCTTGCTGATTGATAGGGGATCAAATACCTATTTTACTCATTAAAATGCAAATTAATTTATAACTTTTTTGAAAAGCTTTTATCTAGATTTTTTTGTTGTTGTTCTGTCTCTCACTGTTTAAATAAATCTACCAATAAAATGATAGACTGCTCATTTCTTTGTCAGTGGGCAAACGCACAAAATCAGCAGGGGATAAAACATTTTTTCCCCTCTGCTTTTCTGCAGGGTCAGAAAGCTCTTGATTTTGATTTCATCAAAAATATCTTAATTTGTGTTTGGAAGATGGATGAAGGTCTTACGGTTTTGGAACAACATGAGGGTGAATTTTCATTTTTGGGTGAACTACCCCTCTATGGGTTTTTAACTTTAACTCGTCACTTCTGGCCATAATCTATAATAATGCTTCCTCCAATAAAAAAGTACATCATCTGTTGCATCTCCCTTTGCAATAAATTCTGTATTTTAGCTTTATTTTCAACAGTTTGGAGTTAAAAACATCTAATTTAACATTTTACAAAAACATTTTTTTTATTTCAAACACAATTTTCACTTGATGAAAAGATGTTAACTGATTGACTGGAGTGGTGTGGATTACTTGTGGATTGTGATGTTTTTAATCAACTGTTTGGACATCATTCTGATGGCTCCTATTTACTGCAGAGGATCTATTGGCGAGCAAGTGATTACATTTCTCCAGTTCTGTTTTGATGAAGAAACAAACTCGTCTATATCTTGGATGGCCTGAGGTTGAGAGAATTTTAAGTGATTTTTCATTTTTATGTGAAGTATATCTTCTGAATTTAATTTTTATAGTGTTTAATAGCATTTTTCTAAATTTGAATTCACACTCTCACCTCTGAATGGCTTTGAATAGCTGTAATTGTACCGCCATACTGCGATAGTGAATGAAGGAAAAAAAAGTGTGTGTGAGAGAGAGGGAGTAAAATAGAAAGCAATTAATTTGAGAAATTAAATGCCCACCTCATATTTGTGGCCCATTACCGGGATGTTCCGTTTGGGAGACAGAAATGACCACTTGTACTGTAGTGTGCAGGTATTTCATAGGCTTTCAACACTGTTGAAGAGACTATAAAGAGTTTGAAATGATTAAACTTTGTTTTGACCCTGCAGTTAAATGCCTGCGCTTGTCCATTATGGCCAACCCACAATCGAGAATAATGGGCATTTTTCAGAAGAGCCAGGGAGTCAAACCATACACTATGTGAAAAGCAGCGTTAAGAGGCTGGAGATCTGTGTAATTAAATAAAACCCAACTGTTTTAGTGTGTACTTTAGAATGAAACCCAGGAATACTTCGTTTTAAATATGCTATGGGGCTACACCAATGTCCTTATACATTTGACAGCACTAAAAAGGGCTGTTTAATGCTTACATTTAATAGCTTGTTCACAACACACTAACAGAACCTCTGTGCTCCTGCCCTGTTCTGTCATGACAGCCATAACATTGTGGGGCTTCATTTAACAGTGTTCCTTTAGTCATAAAACACTGTTTAATGCCTGTCTAACAAGCATATCTTATTTGGTCAATAAGTAAACAGGTCAGTAACCTATAAATAAATGACACTTTGCATTAATTATTGTTTATACTATTTTTAAGAAAAAATAAATGTAAAAAGATCAATCAATTATAAATTAATATCTTGAAAGTGAAAAAGCTGTGTTTGTAAAACAACAAAAAAACATAATTAAAATGATAGTTCACCCAAAAATGAAAATTCTGTCATTAATTACTTATCCTCATGTCGTTCCAAACCCGTAAGACCTTCATTCATCTTTGTAACACAAATTAAGATATTTTTGATGAAATCTGAGACCTTTCTGACCCTTCCTAGACAGCAACGCAACTACTACATTCAAGGCCCAGAAAAATAGTAAGGACATCATTAAAATAGTTCATCAGTGGTTCAACCGTAATGTTATGAAGCTACGAGAATAATTTCTGTGCGCAAAGGAAAAAATTTATTCAACATTTTCTTCTCTTCCATGTCTCTGCAGTGCGCTCATGAGAGTACCACAACACATACACAGGAGCCAGCGTTCTAATGTAGGGAACAACATAAGGGCGAGTAATTAATGACACTTTTTATTTGGGTGAACTATCCCTTTAATGACTTGACAAAAACATGTTGAATCATCAAGTAAATCCCTTGCACTTTCAATACATGAGTGTACAACCATTATTTAAAAAAAAATGTTATGATGTATATGATTTTAAGGTACATTCTTAAACAATTTTAATAAATTATTAATCATTCGGTCACAATACATTCTAAAGCCTGCACTAACCTAAAAAGGGCCATATTATCTGATATTATAACAGACTTCTTTGAGAAACATTAAAAATCCTACTGACCCCAAATCTTTGAACGGTAGTGTAATTATTTATTTATTTTGCTGCATGTTTCTGCTTGCCGGCTAAACCACATGGCTTTGATTTGGTGGATAAATGTTATTCAAACATTAAAGGGATGGTTCACCCAAAAATGAAAATTCTGTCCTTAATTACTCATCCTCATGTCGTTCCAAATCCGTAAGATCATCACTCATCTTCGGAACACAAATTTAGATATTTTTGATGAAATCCGAGAGCTTTCTGACTCTGAATAGACAGCAATGCAACTGATACGTCAAAGGCCCAGAAAGGTAGTAAGGATATCATTAAAATAGTCCATGTGACATCAGTGGTTCAACCTTGATTTTATGAAGCTACAAAAATAAAGTAAAAATAACGACTTTATTCAACAATTTCTTCTTTTCCGTGTCAGTCTTCAACACACGTTCACAAGCATATCTAATATCTAAATGTGTGTTCCAAAGATGAAAAAAGGTCTTACAGGTTTGAAACGACACAAGGGTGAGTAATTAACGACAGCATTTTAATTTTGGGGTCTCTTTCTATCTCTTTAATAAGTAGTGAAGCAGTTTTGTTTAAAAAGTTTTTTTTTTAAGAATAGAGGATTATGCCAAACTGCTTAATACGCTTTTCTTTTTAAGAATTTCATTCTTTTTATAAGGCTTTTTCTTCATTATGACATCAAGACAGTTGTATCATCATAAAAGAGGTGTATTCAGGTCATTGTGTGAATGAGTAGCATTTTCCATTGTGCTTTTGAATTAATTAATAATGCAAACAAAAAGAGCACCATGTCATTGACCCATATGAGAAACGAATAATTACAAAAAAACTAATGACATAAGTCTCTCAATAGGTCTTTATGTGTTTACAAGTTTTTCTACTAATTATCTTTATTAGCACTTGTAAAAGGCCTGTGCGCTTGTTTATAGATAATGACTGTGCGGCCTCCTCTGTCTGGAGTGTTGACGTGCTGATGTCTCTCTAGCCTCGGGCACATTAGATTGGCATCCATTAAGCACCCTCATTGTTTACAACCCGCCAATCCCCCGTCTTCACTTCCCGTTTGCCCCTCCTTCATAAAAAGAGAGATAGCAAAAATCACAGACTGCATGATCTCCTCATGTGCGACACTGAGATCCGGACACCCCTGACCCTGGCTCTATTTTCTCTAGGTATGCGTGCATGTGTGTAATTTTCACCCTGCTGTCTTAGACAAGACTGCCCCTCCAGAGTCGGGATAATTGTGATCAGTCTTTCCTTTGGTTGCACTACGGGCAGCCCTTCCAGCACTGATAGCGAAAGAAAGAGCAACTCGTGCGCATGTGGAGAGTCTGCGTCTGAACCCCGACCCCCCACATAAATGAACGAGAACAGCCACAGACAGATACACATTCATCCATAAATGCAGACAAGTATAGAAATGACAGATATATTGCAGGTTATAGCATACAGTGTTATTATATGGCAGGAAAGGGGTGTCAATTGTCAAGGTCTCCTGTTCTATAGATGTCTCTGAGTTTTTTTTTTTTTTTTAGACCTACCAGCTAATGAGCCTTTTTAATATTTCATTGAAAATAAAAGAGCACCTTCTGGTTATGTCATTGCTCTTGGTCAACTGACAAAACTCAGTCCATGAGTGTGGATGTGAGAACAGCATGGATCAATTTCTGTTCTTGTTAAAATGTGTCCCTAAATGCCACCAGTAGTTACGGCAGAGGACCACATACGTTGCGTCTAATCCATTCCATGATTTATCAGCACATGCAGCCTATTAATGTTCTCTGTGGAGAACGCTGCAGAGACGCCCAGACTCTGGCTTTTCTGGTGGTTGGAGCAAATCTGTTTAGGATTATAGAAATAGTGGTGTGGGAGACATAGAACCGACCAAAATTCGAGCAATGGTAGAGAAACCCCAAACAGCTGTCTGCTGGATTTGTTGACATTTCTCTGCTTTGCATATTCGCTGCTTGTTCGAGCTGGGTGACATTATACGCTGCATGATGTTTGCTGCTGTTCGGTATTTGGCTTTAGTTTTTTTCAGTTAAAGACCATGTGTTTGTTAACACCACACAAATGATGAAGATATATTTGTATCTATACATTTCTTAAATGATATAATATTTGCTTCCAGCCAGTACAAATTATGTTCATTTATCTGTCTATCTCATAGATAAATGGTCAAACAGTTAGATGGGTAGATGGATAATTCCTTCTGTGTCGATTTATACATCAGACAGACAAACAGATAGACATGTAGATAGATCTGTCTGTCTGTCTGACTGACTGTCTGATAGATAAATTTAATAGATAGATACTTAATAATAGATAGTTTAATTTAATAGAAAGATATTTTCTAGATTATTTTGTTCCTCCACATATATACCAAGCTTTGGTATTTTATACAGTCATTCCAATAAAACAATTTTGAATTGAATTAAATTGATAGATAAATGGACAAATATCTCTCTGTATGTCTGTCTGTCTGTCTGTTTTTTTCTCTGTCTGTCTACTTATCTCTGTCTATCTTTCTGTTTGATAGATAAATGGACAAATATCTATTTGTATACCTGTCTGTTTTTCGGTCTGTCTGGCTACATATTTCTGTCTGTCTGTTTGATAGATAAATGGATATGTATTGATCTGTCTATCTTTCTATCTATCTGTCTGTCTGTCTGTCTCTGTGTTTGTCTGTGTACTTATCTATGTCTATTTGTCTGTTTGATAGATAGATAGATAGATAGATAGATAGATAGATAGATAGATAGATAGATAGATATTTGTCCATTTATCTATCAAACAGAAAGATAGACAGAAATAAGTATAGATAGATAGATATTTGTCTGTCTATCTGTCTGTTTGATAGATAAATAGACAAACATCTGTCTGTCTGTCTGTTTCTCTCTCTCTGTGTCTGTCTCTCTGTCTGTCTACTTTGTCTGTCTGATAAATAAATGGACAAATATATGTATGTCTGTGTATTTATCTATATGCTTGTCTGTCAGTTTCATAGATAAATTGACATCTCTATCTGTCTGTCTATCTGTCTACCTATAATGGACAGATAAATGGAAAAATATCTATCTGTATATCTGTCTGTCTGTTTTTCTGTCTGTCTGGCTACTTATTTCTGTCTGTCTGTTTGATAGATAAATGGACATGTATCTGTCTGTCTGTCTGTCTGTCTGTCTGTCTGTCTACTTATCTTTGTATTTATCTATATGCCTGTCTGTCAGTTTGATAGATAAATTGACATGTCTGGCTGTCTGGCTGTCTGTCTTAGATAGGTGGACAGATGTGTAGATCGATAATTCTATCTGTTTGTCAATTTATATATCAGACAGACAGATAGCTTGATAGATAGATAAATGGACAAATAGATGGATAGGCAGACATATGAAGATAGACATATAAACTGATAGAATCTGCCTTCTAGGCAGAACAACAGATGTCTGATATGTATGTATTCAGCAAGCAGTGTCTGGTGTTTTGAATGTATTGTCCATTCATGCAAGTAAGAGTAGTGCAGGCATCATGAAAGAGAGAGACATGAAAGCATGAAAGAGAGTCAAACTTCCCCTATCTGATGTCATTTTCAGATCTTGGGCTTCTCAAACTAAGAGAGAGGTCAAGAGCGAGCTGGCGTCTGCTCTCCGATGGCTCTCATATTCACCTTGTGTCCTCCTCGCCCTCCCCACCATCCGCCTCCCCCTCCTCCTCCTCTGTCACCTCCCAGCTTTGTCATCCCATCCCTGTGCTTCGCTCCCATGGCACTTCTCTCTTTTCTTCTCCTGTTCGCTCTGACAGCTCCTTTCATCCATTGTCTTCCATCGTGCCTTCAGCTCCCGCACTCTCACTGCTCCTACACGGCAGGCATATTCACATTCAGTCAGCACCAATCATTACTTTTTTCTCCCTTTAAAAAGCAAAAATCAAATACTGAAAAAGATTGATTGGGCTGCGTTGTTTTGTGGTTCAGGTGTTATTGTAGTAACACTGTTACAGTGCATTTTCAAGAAAAATGCCATAGCAACTGCATTTTGTGTTGATAAGATTTTATAACGGGAATTTCAGGGTTTTATTCAACATAAAAAAGGGACTTCCGACATCATACCTGAATCAAGCAAGTTTCAACAAGATTCCAGAGACAAGTTTTTGTTCTGAAGTTACGTTCACTTTGACCACAATTTGCAGGGACAAGGTGAACAGAAGCCATTCAGTTTAAATAAAAGTTGGTGTTTTGAGGTGAGCAGGACTTTGACAATGTGACGTGGGTGTGTCTGACACCATAACAAAGTTCAATTTTATGCAAATGAGAGCAGAGTTCAAGTTTATCCAAATAAGCAGTGACACGATGCAGCAACTACAAATGGCTGAGAAGACAGTCGAGCTCATGTGATCCGCCTACTGTCAGATGTTGTGGTCGAGTGTAGACGATGGAGGAGAAAATCATTTTTCTATTCTGTATGACTTGTTTCTGCCCACATACAGAGACATACACAAAAAGCGGCGCATGGAAAAACACATTTCAAATCTGCAGTAGAATTGAGTATGCATTGATTCTTGTTGATGCGTGATGCTTTGTATATTGTAGCAATTTATAAACAAATGGTTTCCTCTCCAAAATGTTAATTTTAGCAACTGATTCTTTATAAAAATGCAGTCTTATTTTTTTAGCTGCAGTGCTGTTTACGGTCAGACTTTCAGTAACTACTGCTTGTAGATCAGATATTACCAAGTCAACCAGTGGTAACAAATTGGGGTGCAAGACATTTTTGTAGAATCGAAATTTATGCAAATGTGAAGTTATACACTATGGGGACATGTAAATTTACTTTTTAGCTTGAAAATTAAAATGCATAACAATCAGCTTTTTATGTTTAATATACAGAAATTGGGAGCTTGGTGATGGAAAAACTATATTTCAATTGCTTTTGAGTTCTCTCGCAAATGCTTCGCTTTCCTCAGAGTAACTTTGCGTTTACTTGCAAACCTGCACAAAACTATTGATTCCCTTTGCAAAGTCTTTGTTAACGTGTAAAACTGTTGGTTCCCCTCACAAAACCTTTTGTTTTTTCATAAATCCTTTGTGTTCTCTTGCGAAATCTTTTCATTCCCCCTAGAAACTTTGCGTACGCTCGCACAGAAGTCAAACATTTTGTGAGCGAATGCAAATTTTTTTCAGGAACCTCAAAATATTCAACGCTATCCCATGACTAATTTGCACGTATTTTACAAGGTGGCTAATTCGTATTAATTCATATGACCTCATTCATACGATTTTTGTAAAACGATTTTCTTTTTGACGGCAAATTTTGCTTTAGTTTTACTTATAGTCTTTTTAGTGATCTGAATTGTTTTAGTTTTAATCTAGTTTTAGTTGACTAAATATCATACAATTTTAGTCAAGTTTAGTTAAAATCTAATGCATTTATTAAGCATTTCTCTAAAATTTTAATTTCTAACTCATTATTTAGGTTTGATACTAAGGTTTTAATATTAAGACCGATTTAACTGCAGTGACACAACATGCCTTTTATATTAAAATTAAATAAAACCACTTCTCATAAAGAACAAGAACATTTTCAATGAAATACCAATGTTATTTAGGCTAATTATGCCTTTTTTATAAAAACTTGTCTACCATATTCTTCATTCTTTCCAGCAGACATATTTATTTCTATAACTAAATTTAGATTATTCTTTATTAGGGTTATTAAAGTGATTCAGATGCGATTTCTGTGTGTGTATGCTTTGGTGTGTGCAATAGGCTATGGTACAGTTCATATGTACGCACCTAACCTCTTAACCATACAGCAGATTCACACATTTGAAGAGTTTATGGCTGATTTTATGGCCAATTTGCATCCCCAAATGATCAATGTGGCCTGATTCTGGCTTGTCATAAAAAGTTTTTCTTGTCAAAAATTCCTTTATTGTATGGTGTAATTATGATTATTTACCTGCTCCCGATCGAGACAGAGCACCCCCAAACTCAAATCATAAATAGCAAACATGTTTCATATTTTCGATTTGAGTTCGGGGATGCTTGATTGGGCTGCCTCTGACGTGATGCCTGAGAGTGAGCAAGTGACACCTACCGGATTTTGTGTGCTTATGTAGCTCAAACTTGGCAGCCACAAACATGCCACGAAAGTAGAGTCCTAAGAAAGGACATCACTCCCTTTTTTCTGTTTTGTTTTTCACTGTACAACAGAATGCACGTGAAGAGCGCCAAAACGATGTCTATTGTCCTCCATGTTTTCTTCTTCTTTAGTCACATTTGATCTTGCGAGTCTGTGAAATCGTTCCTCAACAAGTGTTGGTCTCACGGTCTGGTCAAATCATCTAGTCTGTCGCGCTCAGAGAATTATAAGGCTAAAAATCGGTTGAAACTGTCTTCACGTCTATGGCCTCCCATGGTTTTATGGTTTTAAAGGGGTAGTTCACCCAAAAATGAAAATTTGATGTTTATCTGCTTACCTTCAGGGCATCCAAGATGTAGGCGACTTTGTTTCTTCAGTAGAACACAAACAAAGATTTTTAACTCAAACTGTTGCAGTCTGTCAGTCATTCAGTCATATAATGGCAGTCAATGGGCACCAAATCTTTGAGAGTAAAAAAAAAAACATACACAGACAAAACCGAATTAAGCCCTGCAGCTCGTGGCGATACATTGAGGTTTTACGACACAAAACGATCAGTCTGTGCAAGAAACTGAACAGTATTTAAATCATTATTCACCTTTGATCCACAGATCGTTTTGTGTCGTAACCACTGATCTATAATAGAGAACTGGATTGCTCATGACATCATAAAAGTGAAGCCACTGCGCCGCCATATTAGTATTCCCTAGTATTCGCATACATTCTATTGAGTAAATAGGAAATTATAAGATTTTATTGAGAAAACATCTCATAACAAGTCAACGTTTTTATATCTGAAGTCTCACTGTACATTTTCACAATGCAAACGTCCTAAGCATGTAAACGGTTATTTGTTTACTGTTGGGAATTCCCTCTGCTTATTAAAAATGTACGTTCATAGCCTACATTACAGTCATGCACATCAGATAAATAAACATCGTACGATCTTAGTACAGTTATTCACGGTTTATGTCATTTTTAGGGCCCGAGCCCAAAAGGGCGAAGGCCCTATTGTTCTTCTAAGGGTTCTTATTTTTTTTATTTATTTTTTTTACACCTTCCGGGCACTTTTGGGGGCCTTAACATACTCAAAAACTCTTGAAAATTTGCACACACGTCGGAATCTGCGGCCATCAGGACGCCACAGAGGCTGGGACCCGGGCGTGGTTCAGGGCCTCTACAGCGCCCCCTGGAACTCAGTTTGAAAACTTGATGTACTGCGCACACATACTTGCACATATTGATATGAAACTCGGTACACATATAGATCTCACTGAGCCAAACAACTTTTGTACTCTATGTCATAGGCTCCACCTGACAGGAAGTGAGATATTTAGGGCTGTTTAAAAAGCGCATGCTCTGGAATTTAACGTACTCCTCCCAGGAATTCCATGGGATTGTCACCAAACTTGGTCAGCATGATCTCAAGACATTGAGGACGCTAAATTGCGAGGAGATTTTTGATATCTCGAACGGTTTGGCCGTGGCAAGGCGACAAAGTTATGGCGAGAAATGAGAAACAGGAAGTGTCTAATAACTGTTGACCACATTGCCTGATTCTGATGAAACTTCACCAGTTTGTTCGGTGTATGATGCCGATTCCATAAATGTGACTATTATGAGTCAAAGTTATAGCGCCACCAACTGGCAGCAGGAAGTGTGTCATTTTCAAAATGCTTTGAAATCAGCCACTTAATTTTACTCGATTTTCTTTAAACTTCATCAAAATCATGTCAAAACACGGCCGATAAGAATATGTAAAGGGGTCGATGATAAATCGAATGCTGTTGCCATGGCAACATGTCAAACTTTAAAATTAGATTCCTGTCTTTTCGAGGCAGTTAACATGCTTAGAATTTCATGAAACTCAACACACACATCAATATTTATGATAGTTAGACACTGGCAAAAGGTCATAAATGGGCGTGGAGCAGGCACTCTATAGCGCCATCTTTTGACAAAAGTTGGAGGGTTAGTTTTTCCTACAGTCACCAAACTCTGTACATATATTAATCTCATCAATTTGGACAACTTTCTAAATCAAACTCATTAGCTGAGACCAACAGGAAGCCGGCTATTTTGATTTGAATGTGGATTTTTGGAAAAATCAGGCTGTAAACAAATGCACACTACTTCTAAGAACAACCAGCTGCTCACACCAAACTTTTTTAACATGAAGAGAATATTCTGAAGATGTTAAATTGCGAGCGGATTTTGGATATCTCGAACGGTGTGGACATGGTGATTTTTTAAAGATATAGTAAAAAATATTTTTATATCTTTAAAGTGCAGCATCCAAACTCTTTAAAACTTTTTTCACACAGAGATCTAATCATTCTGAGCAAGTGCTGGAAATATAAATTTTATACAAGCTTCAATGAATTAAAGAAAATTTAAAAAAGAACTCAGAAACCTGCTGTCACTCTGGTGAATGTCTCTACAGTATGTGTGTGCGTTCAGTCAGGCACAGAGAAGCTCATTATTGCAGGGGGGAGGGGTGAGAGGCAGAGAGGGAGACAGAGTAGAGAGCCATCCTACAGACCATCTTTGAACAAAAAATGCACATACTGTAATTACATAAATATGTCTGATCTTTGAGAGTCTGATATTTTGAGAAAATATAAAGGGTCACTAAGTCTTTCATTGTTCGTATTTTGCAGTTGTTGTTTTTCATTTATTTTTTACTTAACTGTACCATGAACTTGTCCTATTCAGTCACATAGCAAAAGATTTAAAAAATACAACTTTTTAGCATGATCAATTTATCTTCATTGATAGACAATATTTGCATAGTGTTATTTATTGAATATAAAATAATAATAATAAAACATTAAGACAAACTTTGACAACAAAACAAACGTTACTGTTATCTATTCAAAACATCTGAAAACCATAATTTTAAGATCAGTTATAAATATATATATATATCACCCCGTTAAAATACTCAACTTGATTTTTAAAGATATTTTGAAAGAATGAAGCGTTTATAGAGCACTTTATTGTGTATTGCTGTACACCCACATGAACTGTGTTCATGTTCATGTTAATCCACAGTACATAAACTTTATATGAATACTTTTTTTAGCTTAATATTAATTAACATTAATAAATGCTATTTATTTATTGGTCATGTTAACTAATATAGTTAATTTTAACAAATGAAACTGGATGGCAACATTTTATATTTTGTGTGTATGTGTCTGTGTGTTGATTTTAAAGTCTAACCCTTTCAATTCTGTAAACTTAAAATCCAAACTAGCAGAGGGTTACTGTGAATGCATGTGCCAACTGGGCACCGTCTTCCTTATTGATTCTTAGTTATGTAGCACTTAAGAGTGATGTCTTGTAACAGGAGGAGTCACCAGCAAAGCAATATCCACACAAAACTTGTACAGATAGGTAACAATGACATTTAAGCAGAAGTGGTGGACGTAAAGCAAGCAATAATAACATTTTGTTATCATCACGAATCATGTTCTTATCATCATCATCAGAGTATAGGGAAAATTTTGCATATTGGTTCACAGTTGGCATTATCTGAAGTCCTTGCATTGATTGCATTTAATTAAATCAACATTATATTTGGTCAGTCTGATCTTGAGGCCTTAGAGATGTTAAATTGTGAAGATCTTGAGTTTTCATTGAGTTGTTATAACTTAGCCATAAAATGTCTGATCTGCCACAAAATTCACAGGTTTGGTAAGAGTCCTGGCCTGAAGACACCTAAAGACTAATATTCAGATATTATCATAGCGCCACCTGTTGGCAGCAGGATATATCATATCTTTCACTAACTCAAACATACCAAGGTCAATCTGCACCAAACTTCATATGTTTGATAATAGTGCTGGCCTGAACACATCTACATGCCAATAATCAGTTACAGGCATAGCGCCACCATCTGGCAGCGGCAAGTTTGGCACATTTAAATGACTTATGACATATTTCTCCTACATTTACTGTATTAAAAGCATACTGCCCACCGTTTGCTGTTTTCCTGAAGCCACCGGTCGGCGGTGAGCCCGGGTGCGAGGGCCCGTTCATCGCTGCTCGCAGCTTTAATGTTGTTTATATTCGTACAGTAGACTAACTGCATGTTTCAACAATACTTAACAGTATTCATTTCGAAGCAGGTAATGATTTGTTCATTAAATGAATAATTAATTCAACATACACAGCATTTTACTCAGATGGAAAGGGTAATGTTAGTAAATCACACATAAATATACACATCATAATTCGGAGAATATACCGCTGACTACAAATGGTACGGACTTAAAGACATGAAGCTTTATTTCAAAGATTTGAATTTCAATACAACGAGCAATATAGTAACAGAGACTTGTATTGTATTATTTACTGAATAATCTAATTAATTTCAGATACGAATACCAGGTATATGGTTACGTTTATTATTTCCTGCATAATTAGGTACTAGGGGTGTAACGATATTACAAACCGAACCGAAATATCGCGATACACCAACCACGATACGTATCGCGAAACTCTCGTGGCGTACCGCGGTACTCTCACGCCCCCTGCTGCCCATTGTTGAGGTTGACGTCACTTGTCTCTAACTAATTTAACCAATTTAAACATCTTTATTTTATCATATTTGATTAAATTGTATTAGTAATGATGAGCTTTTGTTCTAAATTTTGTTCTAAATATTATATTCTAAAGTTAGTATTTTCCAAGTGCATGTCATGTCATGTGACTTGAGTGAGCGATCAAACTCGGTTACTACTCAGGGCTCGACATTAACGCTTGTCCGGGACAAGTGGATTTTGTGAAAGGGCAAGTGAAAGGGGATTTTACTTGCCCAACCGGACAAGTAACCTGATTAAAACATCAATTACAAACAATAACTAGCGCAGCAACGAAACTTTGAGCATAATTCTGATTTTATTACTTAAGATGACTGAAAACGGACAGGATCAAGCTCGTGCAGGCTATCTGACTCACAGAAAATCAACACTAATAGGCTCAACAGCATACACAAAGAAACAAGCATGAACAAACATACTGCGGTAGGAAAGCACCATTACGATTGCAAACGTGAGTGACATTGATTTTATACAACAGTAGTTCAATAAACTAGTAGTTAATATTGACTGACTTACATTTTAGACACATCATTAACCATTTTTGCAAACGAAAATAGTTATAAGCAACAGCAGAACCTCTCCGTGAATCTCTGAGCAACACAGCGGTATTTCAGTACTGAATGATTTAGCATTTTTTTTTAATGAATCGAGTCAGTGAACGAACTGGTTGAATCCATCTATGGTTGAATCCGTGACTCGCTCATTAAGACAGTGACTACTGCCACCTATTGGTGGTTCGTTTTAAATTTAAAGGTATTGCATTTTTCCAATATTTTAGATTTATGTTTAAAAAAAAGTATAACATTAATCTTATTACATTATTTATGTATTTGCAATTTTACTGTGTAAATGCATTTTTTGGAACCTCTTATCTTCATTAAACAGTCTAAGTAAATACAGTTAAATGTCAATTTCATTGCAGGCCCGGAAAGATGGAGTTTGTTGATACTGATTTAATTTGTGCAACCATACAGAGTCTAATTATTCTAATTTGATGTATTGATAAAATTTAAGAATTTGATGTGAATTCAATTTAAGGCAAATATCACAAATATTCAGATTAAAGTAAGACCTTATAGAGTAGTGATGAGACTGTTGCTTCAGAATGGATTAATTTACATCAAAAAAGGCATTTTTTTTGCCCCGGACAAGTAAATTTTTCACTCGGACAAGTGAATGTCTAATTTTCACTAACTTACTCAGGTATCCTGACTGTACTAAAATGGGTTGGCAAAGTTAATAAAGAAAAAGTTTAGTTGTTCTTGTTATTAAGTGAATCTATTGTTCCTTAGCATTGCTGTTAAGATGACATCAACCCTAACCCCACAACAAACAGAAACCGAACCGAACCGAACCGTGGCTCCAAAACCGTGAACCGAACCGAATCGTGCCTTTGGTGTATCGTTACACCCCTATTAGGTACATAAAGAAATATATTTTGAGTTGGATCAGTTACCTGTTTCTGCAAGTGCGCAGCTGACACGCCCACCAAAACGATTTCAATATATCACTTATCCAGCCCGAAAAGACCATAAACTTTCCAGAAAACATCTTAAGTAAAAATTAATTTACATACACATATCCTAAAAACTAATCCTGTGTGAAAGATATGCTTCAAATCGGGTGATTTTAGGTCAGCAATTTACATGTGACTCAATGGCGCTCTCTGCATGTAGGGAATAGTAAGATGGCGGATCGAACACTCCCGGTGGCCTAACGGCAGTTTAGAACGCAATGAGCAATCCAGTCATTATATAGATCAGTGGTCGTAACACCTCAATGTATCGTCACGAGCCGCAGGGTTTAATTTGGGTTTGTCTGAGTATGTTTTTTTTTTTTACTCTCAAAGATTTGGTGCCCATTGACTGTCATTATTTGACTGACAGACTGCAATGGTTTGAGTTAAAAATCTTCGTTTGTGTTCTACTGAAGAAACAAAGTCACCTACATCTTGGATGTCCTGGGGGTAAGCAGATAAACATCAAATTTTCATTTTTGGGTGAACTATCCCTTTAAGATTTGAAAGTCGTCTAGTGTGTGCCAAGCCCAAGTGCCAAGTTTTTCTCCAGTCTTACTGTTTTCATCGCCATATCATTTTAAAGGCTCTGTAGAGATGGATGGATGCAGTAGTGTCCCTTGTATTATGGATCTGTGTCCAGCCACATTTCGGAATGCAGTAAAATGCACGTGTTGCATAGTTGGAAGCTTTACCTTCTTGCACAGAGCATGTTTTGGGCCTAAAGGCTTGATTACGTTGCCCTGTGGCCACCTTAAAACCAGATCCTCTATGCTAACTTATTGCCTGTTTCCTCACTACACGGCAGGGGCCAATTGTTAACGTTAATGGATCAGCTCAACGCTGCTCTGGTCCTGTTGACGGATGCCCTGTCAGGGCTGCACATGTGAGATTAGTTTCCCGCCACAGGTGGCTCTGTCTAGTGTCCTTCACCGCGCTGTAGCGGATCAGACCCTCTCTCTCGTGCCTCAGGCCAGGGCATTTCTAAAACACCCCAGTGGGAGAATCAACTCAGCTTTTAATGCAGATGCAGTGCGCTTAAATACACCCCAAACCTGTACTTTTCTAACACAGACTCTCCCCCTCCCGTCTTGTGTTCCCGCAGCCGTGTTATTTTTGGCTCTCTTCAGGACATATGTCATCGGGGAGAGCGTGCAGCACACGGTTAATTAGTCTACCTCAAAGCAGGAATAAAGCACGAGATATTTATTAGTGCTCTTCTAGTGCCGCTTGTCACGAACACGTGTTGAGCCTCGGCAACAAACTGTGTGAAAGCAAGTCAGCGGCAGAACCAACAGTGGGGCCTTAAAATGTCAGCGCTCTGATTCATGGCCAGAAGTGTTCACACAAAAGAGTTTTCCTCTTCCATCATGTGTTGTATGTATTTATTTGATATAATCAAGAGGACAGAGTGGTGTTTGTCCCTTGGTGTTTGCCATTCAGCCAGTTTCTAACAGGAAACGTGCTGTACTTGGAGCCTTCACTAATGTGTGATAATTTATTAGGCTATTTTAGATGCTTATGCAAGTGTCAGGTTGTTTGATTTTCAGCTGAGAGCCAATAAATCCCAATCTTGTGGCGCTCTAATGCTCCTGCTTATGCATTAGAGTGACAAAAGGAGCTCACTGCCCCATATTTTTACTGCCCCATAAGTATATGAGTTTACATTAAATTAATTAATGTGTCAGTGACAAATAAGATGGCTGTAATAAAGGAAAAATCTTGACGCTTGTGCCATGCTCTTAGAAATATGCCCTTCATATTAAGTGTGCATTTCTTAATCATTATTTTCAATGTTTTTTTAATATATTTCTAAGGTGAAATTATTTATTATAATTTTTTACAAATATAATTTTTTTTGTTTAAAATAATTTTAAAATAAAACTTTACCTTGTCAAAAAAAGGTCAAATTATTTGATTTGTTTGACGGTTGCACCATATGACACAAAATTGTTTAATGGGTCAACGACAGATAAGATGGCTATGATAAAGGAATTTATATTATATTCTTGATGCTTGTGCCATGCTCTTGATGCTTGTGCCATTCAAAAACAAAAAAGGAATAGATTAATATAATTTTATAAAACTTTGGATACATTTGAGTGTGAATTTCTATATCATATGTCTATATTCAATATATATTTTAAAGTAAAAGTATTTATTAACACTTTTTTTTACAAATATTAATTTGTTTAAAATAATGTCACTAAGTTTTAGGGATTTGCACTAAATTTTAGAATCTAATCTATAACTTCGCCTTGTCAAAAAAAGGTAAAATTATTTGATTTGTTTGATGGTTGCACCATATGACTTTGATTTGGTGGACAAAAGTAATAAGCATTTGAAGCAATTTTGATAAATGACGTAGAATAATGATAAAAGATATGCCAAAAAAGACTTTCTTTTCATGAAACTAGTTATTTTAATGGAGCTTTTACTTTATTATATATCAGGAAAGTTTTATTACCCTGACATTTTTATTTTATACCTCTTAAAAAATGTCAAAAAGAAATTAAACACAGGCTCATATTAGAAGAGGTGTATTCAAGTCCATTAAAACATGTTTGAATAAATGAATAGATCTAGACAAAAATCACATAGAGCATCACATTATTGACTTTTATACCAAGTTACAACCTTGAGCACTTCCTGTCTCCTCTGTCCACTGTTTCCGTCCTCCAGGTCATCGGTCTTGTTGCACGCGCTATAGCCCGGCTGAAGGGCCGGCCGGGTTCGGGCATGTGATAGACATTAGCACTGGGAGAGAAGTCCAGATCATTATGTTTAAGAGCTTTACAATGCTCATTAACAGCTTTCTACCACACAGTCCTGGCAGGAGCTCCTGGCTCCTGCAGCCTTTGGCCCGTCTCCTTTACAGCCTCCTTTCAGTGTCTGAAGACAGACTTTAACCCTGACGGCCCTCTACCTGACACGCACAGTCAGCCCCTCTTTAGGGGGTTTATCCTTCTTCACAGTCTAACAGTTAGCTTAAACCAAGGTCAAAGAAGCGATATTAATGGACTCTCGCCGTCCACTTCTTTTAGCACTTCATCAGCAATGTTCACCAGGGATCAGATACATTGATGGCGGTGCATGTTACAGTACTGAAGTCAGACTTACCTGCTACATATGTGGCTCAGCCTGGCCACTACTGTTATTTTCATAAGACCACTTAAGACCCACTAAGATAAACACACTACTGCTGAGAAGTCTTTAAACAATTTGTCACTGAACAGTTTCCAGGCAAAGTCTTGATTTAATGTATTAAATTGAGCCCCAATTCATGGTGAGTTTGGAGACAGATGATGGAACTGTCACTTGGCATATTAGGCTAGCATTATATGATTTTATGTCTTTTTCTAATCATTTTTATGCCTTGCAAGTTGCAAACATAAACATTTGGTTTTCTGTGGCATATGTTTGCAATTTTTGCTTGTCTGCTAGATAAAAAGCTCTATGTGAGTTTTGGTAGCATTAATAGGAGAGGATTGAAAATTGCAAATAAATCTTGTATAATGTTTTGTTATGTATGCAATCATTTTCAGCAAAAGTGTTTATGAATTTATTGGTTTCTTGGAGATTCCTTTATAATTATAAATGTATAATTACCAGCTATTTTTTATTTTTTATTTTTTTTGTTAAGACAAAAAAGTGTTTTTTTGTTTGTTTTGCATGTATGTAAAAATTAGGGCTGGGTAAAAAAAACATTGATTTCGCGATTTTTAAATGATTCTCATTTTTAGAAAACAATCTTGATTCTTAGGCTATGTTTACACTAGTACGTTTTCAGTTTAAAACATTTTAGTTTACACTACTCCGGTGTTTTCGACCTTCGAAAATGAAGACTTTCAAAAATGCTGCAGACCACGTTTTAGTTTTAAACTCTGGGGTTGCGTTTCAGTGTAAACGGACCAAAACTGGTGTGGCTGCACATTCTTCCAATCTTCCATAAGACATCCTGAATGAAGTCTGCAGCCTGAATGGTCATGTGACATGTAGAGATGGGGGAAAAAACTGATTCACACATGAATCGCGATTCAGTCTTCCAGCGATTTGCATCAATTCACAAATTTCAATCGATTTTCTAGTTAATATAATAATGATAATAGCATGATGTTGTCAGAACAAAACTGCAACAGCAATGGAGGAGGAATAACAAATACATCCTGCCCCATTTTCAGCGAGGGCAAGTGTTTGGAAAAATATGATATTAATTATTGATATTTTGTTATTATGGGAAGTAGGGATGTGCCCAAATAGTGAATCCTATTCGGAAAGGTACGGAAAACGAACAACGTGTTCTGTGAAGCCACTATGGTTAGCCTCTTGTAAGCGATATCAAAAGTGTTTTCAGTGCCCCGTATATTAATAACGGCTCCCTGATGCCCGCAAATTTATATACAGTATAATTGCCCAACGATATAATTGCGTAAGAAAGCATTGGAATATATTTTTTCCTCCCATCTCGTATTTAGGGGTTTGGTAGTACATCATTTCTTTTCTTAACATGGTATGATCGGATTCGGACACAGCAATTTTGATTTATTAGGTTAATAGTTAACAGGAAACACTGATTTCTTGAGCCAGGACTACCCGTCCTATAGATTGGTGTGTTTTTGAATTAAAATATTGGTGCGTTTGATATTCAGAGTGCACAAAAAAATTGATAAAAGATTAAGAATCATGGTTAAAAATTTAAAAAACATGAATCGTTTTGAATTGAATTGTGAGGTACCCCTAGTGACATGCGTTTTCTGTTGTGTAGTGTGGACAAAATGTGAAAACAAACACTGTTTCGATCCTCGTCTACACTGGCGTTTTTACTGTTTTTCTTTTCACATCTCTGTTCACACTACACAACCGAAAACACATGTCACATGACCATTCATAACGAGCATGATGTTATTGTTTACACAGTCATCAAGGATATACAGAGCAAATATGGGCAGCCACACCATCTTTTTCAAAAGTCTCATTTTGGTACGTTTACACTGAATCGCAACCCCAGAGTTTTCAAACTAAAACGGGGTCTGCAGCGTTTTCGAATGTCTCTGATTTGGAGGGTCAAGAATGCTGGAGTAGTGTAAACGACTGGCGTAACCGTAACAAAGGTTTTAGCTTTTTAAAACGAAAACGCACTTCTTTTTTTTAAAATGCCGAATTAAAATGAAAACGATCCTCCTGGCGTTTTTACTGTTTAGTTTTCACATCTCCGTCCACACTACTGAACCGAAAACACATGTCACATGACCATTCATAATGAGCATGATGTTATTGTTTACACAGGATATGCAGAACGAATATGGGCAGCCACGCCGTGATTTTCAAAAGTCTCGTTTTGGTCCGTTTACACTCAAATGCAACCCACAGTTTTCAAACTAAAACGGGGTCTGCAGCATTTTCGAAAGTCTCTGTTTCCGGTGTCTGAAAACGCTGGAGTAGTGTAAATGACTGGTGTAACCGTAGCAAAAGTTATGCTTTTTAAAACGAAAACGCACTAGTGTAAACGGGGCTAAACTGAAACGGGGTCTGCTGTGTTTTCAAAAGTCTCTGTTTTCGAGGGTCGAGAACGCTGAAGTAGTGTAAACAACAGGCGTAACTGTAGCAAAGGTTTTAACTTTTTAAAATAAAGTGTGTATCCTTAGACCATGTTTACACTAGTGCATTTTCATTTCAAAACTGATTTAAAATGAAAACGATCCTCGTCTACACTGGTGTATCCACTGCCTTTCTGTGTTTCGTTTTCACATCTCCGTCCACACTACACAACCAAAAGCGCACTAAAAACATGACCTTTCATAATGAGCTAGTGTTAATTTTGTTAGCATCTGTCTTAGTCCCATGTTAAATGTCTTTGTTAGTTTTCATCATATTTAGTCAACCTTATCCTATTTATTGTTAGTCAATTTTAGTTGACTAAGGCCTGGTTTCACAGACAGGGCTTTGACTAAGCCCGCATTAAGCAATAGTTTAATTAGGACCCTAAAGTAATTTTTATAAATGTGCTTTAGAAAAAACATTACTGATATGCATCTTGATACAGAGCATAGCCACCGATAGATTTTAAAATCAGTCATTACATGTTTTTTTTTTTTTTAGCTGAAATATCTCAGACCTAAATTTTAGTCTGGGACTAGGTTTAAGCCCTATCTGTAAAACCAGGGGTAAAAATCTCAACTTTTTAGTCTAGTTTTAGTCAATGAAGACTTGACATTTTAGCAATAAGATTATTAATTAACCGCACAGCAGTAATATTTTGGCAGCCATTTTTAATTTAGTCTTAGTCTTACTCAAATGTACATTTTAGTTATCATATTTAGTCAACATTATCCTATTTTTGTTTAGTCAAGTTTAAGTCAACGAAATGTATGACCATTTTAGTCAGGTTGTAGTCATTGAAATCTTGGTAACACTTTACAATAAGGTTCATTAGTTAACATTAGTTAAAACATTAGTTAACATGAATTAATAATGAACTGCACTTATACAGCGTTTATTAATCTTTGTTAATGTTAATTTCAACATTTACTAATACATTATTAAAATCTTGTTAACATTAGTTAATGCAGCGTGAACTAACATGAACAAACAATGAACAACTGTATTTTCGTTAACTAACGTTAATGAAGATTAGTAAATACGGTAACAAATGTATTGCTCATGGTTAGTTCATGTTAGTTAGTACATTAACTAATGTTTAATTAATGAACCTTATTGTAAAGTGTTACCGAAATCTTAGTGACGTTTTCTTCATGCTATATAATGGTTAAACTGATAAAAATTATTTTTGCTCAAACTTATAATCATAATGATTGTTATTATTTGAGAAATTTACTTTTGCATTTCGGGTATTGCACTTCCACCAGTAAGCACAAAGCAATAGAATGTGGACTCATACACATGGTTTTTATTTTACGTCATTTAGTGTTCAGATTTTTTAAATAGGCTTTTTTACTATATATAATACCAAAGACTTATGCACTCTCTGTCTACATTATGAAAACTGGTAAAATAAAAAAAATATTATAACAGTGAAATTCCTAATAGTACTTTCACTAATTTTAAATTGCAATAGCCTATTTCTCTATTCAAACAACAGCGGTTGAATAACTGCATTTATTCAGCAACCACAATCGCAAACAATATAGTCGAGATCTCATGACAGAACACAGACTAGCTGAATGACGCTTTCATTTAAATCGCTAAACTCCAGCTTTTTTGTCAGTGTTTTCAGATCATTGTGTGTTTTCAGTGAATCAGTGAAGGTCTGATTCAGAGATTCGAGCACTTAATATCTGGCAACCGCACACATGAGTTCACATAGTAGAGGCATGTAGAGCAGTCCACAGTAACATTTTGTCTCCTATGTAACGCCTTTTGACGAAAATAAAAAGAGGGTTTGTTAAAGTTTTTTTTTTTTTTAATACATTGAATGCATACATAGTCTTGTCTCTTTTTCGCCAACAAAATTGCATGTTGATATAATCATAGTTATTATTTATTGACCTTATTGTCGTCTCGTCTTCATCTTATTTAGTCATGGGAAAAAAGCTTGTCAACAAACATTTTTCGCCATTGTTTTCGTTAACATGTTACTCTTTACATGGCCATCAAGGATATGTGAATATGGGCAGTAACGCCGCATTTTCAAAAGTCTCTGTTTTGGTCTGTTTACACTGAAATGCAATCTCAAGTTGTTATACTTAATTGGGGCCTTCAGCATTTTTGAAAGTCTCTGCTTTCGAGGGTCGAAAACCCCGGAGTAGTGTAAACGACAGGCGTAACAATAGCAAAAGTAATGTTTTTTTAACCGAATATGCACTAGTGTGAACAGGGCCAAACTAAAACAGGGTTTCCAGTGTTTTCGAAAGTCTCTGTTTTCGAGGGTCGAAAATGCCGGAGTAGTGTAAACGACAGACGTAAACTGTAGCAAAAGTTTTTTTTCATTTTTTTAAAACGAAAACTCAGTAGTGTAAACGGGGCCAAACTAAAACAGGGTCTGCAGCATTTTCGAAAGTCTGTTTTCGAGGGTCGAAAATGCCGGAGTAGTGTAAACGACAGACGTAAACTGTAGCAAAAGTTTTTTTTTCATTTTTTAAAACGAAAACTCAGTAGTGTAAACAGGGCCAAACTAAAACAGAGTCTGCAGTGTTTTTGAAAGTCTCTGTTTTTTAGGGTAAAAAACGCCGGAGTAGTGTAAACGACAGGCGTAACAATAGCAAAAGTTATGTTTTTTTTAAACGAAAATGCACTAGTGTGAACGGCCAAACTAAAACAGGGTTTCCAGTGTTTTCGAAAGTCTCTGTTTTCGAGGGTCGAAAACACCGGAGCAGTGTAAACGACAGATGTAAAACTGTAGCAAAAGTTATGTTTTTTTTAAAACGAAAACTCAGTAGTGTAAACAGGGCCAAACTAAAACAGGGTCTGCAGCATTTTCGAAAGTCTCTGTTTACGAGGGTCAAAAACGCCGGAGTAGTGTAAACGACAGACGTAACCGTAGCAAAAGTTGTGTTCTTTAAAATGAAAATGCACTAATGTAAACAGGGCCAAACTAAAACAAGGTTTCCAGTGTTTTCGAAAGTCTCTGTTTTCGAGGGTCGAAAACGCCGGAGTCGTATAAACGACAGGCGTAATGCTTTTTACAACGAAAATGCACTAGTGTAAACGTAGACTTAAATCCCAAGAATCAGTTAGCTAAGTCTGTTTTCAGTTAATGAACTGTCTCATCACTCAATCATTGTTTCAACCGCGCAAAGATGTCAGTATAACAGCTTGCAAATAAAATGTCACATAACGTCACATTTACCTCAGGAAAAAAAAAAACATATTCGGTTACCATAAACTCATTAGTCAGCTCGAAAAATACACAGTGGGGACCAGTTGTTAATGTTAGCGTAAGAGTGAGTAACAAACAAACAAACAAAAAGCTTATTGTTGAGCCCTGTAAATTGTTATTTGGTAGGCACATCTGTATATGGAAAGGATGCCTTGCGTTCAGTGTTTCCTGGCATGTGCATTGTCACAGGATAGCTCTTGTTGAGCTGTGTACTTTCTGTCTTAACAAACTCACATTGAAGCTTTTGAAGGATAACCTTAACCGTAATTCATCTCAAACATGAGTGGTTCTGCACACATGTCTTTTTTGCAGTTTTAGTGGTACTAAAGTAAACTGCACCGTCTGTCTGCTGACTTAATGTGCATAGCTGCGCTCCAGGTTGTCTGTCTGTGCAGAGAGATGTCATCACGGTAAAAACTTCACGTACAGTAAGTCACTCAGCAGCTTGATTGGTGTGTATTAAAATGAATGACTTTTCTCAACTTTACGAGCCGGTGTGTAATGTACCTCAGCTCGTTTTTAACTCGCCACTTTAATTCTGCCACCTAAAGCTGTTTGAGGACTTTGGGGATGGCTGGAGACATTTGAGTGCTGGAAAAATGAATTCTTCTTAAGTGCTTTGCTGTGTTGGTCACCAACCTTAAAAGATATCCATAAAACCCAATTCCCAGTAGGGTGTAAAATATGATTTATGAAACCTTACTTATTAGTGAGTCTCACTTTAAAATGAATTAGCACAGTTCTCACTTTTGCTTAATATGGACCAAAAGTTGACTGTAGCTGTTTTATAGACATGGAGTCTTGTTTGACCAAATCGTAATTTCAACTCACTCCAACAATAGCTTTAGTTTTGTTGATGTGTACAAAAACAAAAATCCTGTGTTGCTTTTTAACATTGTCATCATCATCATTTAAAGGCCAGTGACTATTACAAAGCAGACTGTGTTAATGGACGCCTTCTTTTTGTAGTTGCAAGACAGTGACTACAGTCTGTATGGTCTTAATACAAGCCTAGTGTTACTTAATGACAGTTTCTGATGATCTATAATTGCAGTGGCACATATAAATGGAAGTAGAAAATTGCTGTGTCTGTTTCTCGGTATTGTACAATTCATTTGGGTAATTGGTCTGATATCCAACAGCCGGGTTGTTTGTGAATTAGACCCAAACACCTGGACCTGGGCTCGAATGTGTTTCTGAAATCCAACGGGACGCTTATAGCCCTTTATTTTGGAGGTGAAGGAAATGAATCCCTCCAGTCTTTTTGTTGATTCGTATCAAAAGCGAAACAGGGCATGCTCGCAAAACATTTACAGTCCTTCTGCGCAGGGTAAATGTTTTATTAAAATGCCCGAACTGAAAAATCGCAAAGGAGCACCAGTTTGTTTTGGCGTGTGTGGTTTGTTCCATTCTCCTGTGGCTGCAGACTACTGGTCTACTGCCGGCCCTTTATTGACTGAATCTCTCACTGTGAGGAGGGGGGGGAACGACTTTGTATTATAACCGTATGGAGAAAAAAAAATGTTGGCAGCGGTTTTTATACAGCACACTTTTTAAAAAAGAGAGACGGTCCTGACCACAAGTCATAAACCATACTTTATTTAAACTGGCGCTCACCCATTATTTGTTCATAGGGCTTTCTGTCTCACAGAAATAATGTTCCAGCGCTTTCGCTTTGGGGGGGAGGGGCATGAGGATAAACTGTTGCCAGGTGTTGTTGCCATGACATTCCATTATGCCTTGATCAAATGGTAGATGTGAATATTCCAAAATATGATTGCGAATGATGGTTTACCCTTGGGTCCTCATTATTTGAATTTGTGTATTTACAAAGTCAGTATATATTTTCATACTTGAGAAATGACAGAATTCGTGGTTTAAGAACTGAAATGTTTAATTTAGCAACACATTAGCACATCCATGTTATAAAAATACAAGGTGAGATGCACGAAAGAAGACCTGGCAACAGCTGGCGCTAGTAACGCCTCTCTTTTTGCTTCTCCTGCAGAGATGACAAGTCCATCACGTAACGCTCTGAAAGCTCTCCAACGCCATGCGCTGCCCCGAACGACCCTCTCCTGACAGCTTCCTCATTACCTTTTAATGTATTCATGCATATTCCTCCTCGCTGGTAAGGCCGTCTTGTAATGAGAGGAAACAGCGAGCCTCTCGGTGCCTCGGATCACGCAATCCGCCCTTTATTTCGATTAACAAAACAACTTCGGATGCATGTGGAAGGCAGGTTCTCCAGGGTAGCCGCCGCTGAATTTCCTGCAATATGACAGAGAGAATATTGGCGCGTCAGTGGGACACCTCAGTGACTCTGGGAGACGCTATCATTATGTGTGTTGGCAATCACGAGAGCTGAATTTCGTGGTGGAAAATGAGGGAGGCCATGTCAGCCTCACTAGCGTGTTGTGAGTGGCCTGAAATGCATCCGCTACGAGAGTCGCATTCTGTTTACCGCAGCGGGGGGCAAACACGAGAGCCCGGGCAAGGCAGGCGCGCCGTGCAGCATGGTGAAATGAACAAAATACATACATTATAAGTTTGGCGCTCTTCCTTCGGCAAATATAAAAGAAGCTGATTTCAATATAAATAGAACAGGGAGTATGTCTTTACATCTACTTAGATTTTCTCTTTTCAAGCCGTAAAATACCCAGAGGCCTTTCCGTGGCTTCGCTCACATGTCAATGCTAATTTTCCCCGGTTGCCAGGGGTAACACATTGGGGAGCCTTGATTTTCTTCCTCTGGTCATCGAGCTTGCGTCTTTCTTCTCAGACAGCTTGAAATATCTCTCAATGTTGGGCAATCAAAAATAGGAGAACATCTCAAATCAGGTTCTCGGCAGGCTTAGAATCAACAATGATGTACAGTATTCATTTTCACTGATAAAAAGTATCCCGCTGTGTCTTTCTTGAGAGGTAATTTCTCAGAGTGGCCGTATTGTGCGCGTGAGCCCATTGTGGCCACGGCAGAGATACTTATACAAATTCACGCCGCAAGCAAATCAAGTCTCTGAGTTTTGATCGAAGTGACATCGGTCCGCGTAAGAACTCGGGAGGGCGTAATCTGAAAACGGCTAATTCAATACAACTTGCCAGACAGCCACTTTGGAGTATCAAATATTTCGAGCTGTCAGCCGTCTTGCTTGGGAAGCGCAGATGCATACAGCTGTTTCGTAGTCTGCAAATGACCCCTCTCAGTCTCGATGCCCCACTCTTTGACTGACACATTGTGCTAGATAACTGCCGGTGCTGCATCGCGAGCGGCCCGTCCAGCATGTGGTTAGCTCCTCAGCTAGTGCACTCACCTATTCGAGGGTTACGGCAGGTCAGGATTTCAACGCCTCAGTTTCACACATTCTCATGTGTCCTTATATAGGGCCAAAAACATTGTTTTTGAAGGATCTTTGCTCACATAAGCATTGGCAATGGTGGTTTTTCTTTTTGGAATGGTTTACTGTAATATTGTACACAAATAACATTGTTTTGGATGGGAAACTTGGGGATTTGTGACTGCAGCTGCACAATGCAAATGCATGTAATTATATATTTTAAATTATAGAGATAGCAGAGCTGATGACAAATACAGTGGGGGTCCAAAAGTCTCAGTATGCCAGGGAACATTTCTTTCCTTTAATACAACAATTTTAATTGCAAATTATATTTTGAGCTAAAAGAAAACTTTACCTTTTGTATACTGGTGCTAGTGATCTAGAAATGTAAAATATTTGCCCATTTTCCCTCATAACCAGGTGTTATTTTAGTTTCATTGAGATACTTTTATAGTTTTTCTTTCTCGTAGCTTCGTAAATTGCACATAGACCGTTTTACCGATGTTCCTACTACATTTCTACATTTCAGGTACGTTGCTGTCTATGGAGGGTCAGAAAGCTCTTGGGTTTCATCAAAAATATCTTCATTTGTGTTCCAAAGATGAAAGAAGGTATTGCAGGTTTGGAACGACATAAGGGTGAGTAATGAATGACAGTCATGTAATTTTTGGGTAAACTATCCCTTTAATATAATAAAATAGTTGTTTTGTTTTTGTTTTGTTTTTGTTTTTTTTGGATTTTTTACGTCTGTTTTTTTTTTTTTCAGTTTATTTATTTATTAAATTATTTATTTATATATATGTTGCCTTGCCAGCTATAAAAAAAAGCTTTTTAAATATATATTTTTATATAACTTAATGTTTATTCTATTAGTCTCAACAGCAAATGTGTTTTTGTGGTTTTGGGTTTAGTAAATGCAGATGTAATTTAATTTTAATTTATTATATTATTTATTTTTATAGCCCATAGTTTATATTTGATTTAATGCTTAAGGAACCCACTTTGTATATGTGACCCTGGACAACAGTCTTAAGTAGCATGGGTATATTTGTAGCAATAGCAAACAATACATTGTATGGGCCAAAAATCATTAGGATATTAAGGGCATGATTACGTTCCATGAAGACATTTTGTCAATTTCCTACCATAATGTATCAAAACGGAATTTTTGGTTAGTAGTATGCATTGCTAAGAACTTTATTTATTGGGACAGGCCTAATGGTTAGAGAGTCGGACTTGTAACCCAAAGGTTGCGGGTTCGAATCTCAGGTCCGGCAGGGATTGTAGGTGGGGGAAGTGAATGTACAGCACTCTCTCCACCCTCAATACCACGACTGAGGTGAGTCCCTTGAGCAAGGCACCGAACCCCCAACTGCTCCCCGGGCGCCGCAGCAATGGCTGCCCACTGCTCTGGGTGTGTGTTCACTACTGTGTGTGTGCACTTGGATGGGTTAAATGCAGAGCACAAATTCCTAGTATGGGTCACCATACTTGGCTTCACGTCACTTCCTTCCCTTCCTTCCTTCCTTCCTTCCTATTTGGACAACTTTAAAAGTGATTTTCTCAAAAAGTAGAATTTTTTGCACCCTCAGATTCCAGATTTTTAAATAGCTGTATCCAAATATTTTCCTATCCTAACAAACCACACATCAATAGTTAAAAAAATTGACCTTTATGTCTGGTTTTGTGGTTTAGGGACACATATGATGTAATTTCTATTTTGTTTGAGAACCTTCAGACTGAGTGCCGTAATATTGGCTGAATATTATTTTCAGCAGCTGCAGTAATTGGCATTATTTCTCAGCTTTCACTGACCTTTTATTGTTAATGACATAAATGTGATCAAATTCTACCGCAAATTACTTAGTATAAGTACAATCTTTGTATAGATTCCACATTGTTTTACATGCAACGTATTGAGTGCAAGAACGTAAATAAGGTGACTGAGGAGAGAGGGCAGAGCGAGCGAGGAAAGACCAAAATGACAGGGAGTTTAGTGCCGAATCCTTTTAGTAGACCACTGACACATGAATGAGGGGAGAGTGAGAGAAAGAGAGAAAAAAGTAGACAGCCAATTTGGGAGTAATGCAACTAAAAACAGACAAGTGTAATTTCATCCATCTGGACAGATGTGTAAAAGCGCTCCTCAGAACATTCCCCATGATTCCCCCTGATTGATCTTCCCCCGGACTGAAACACCTATTATTAGCCACGAGCCTAATAGCACCAGGATGGCTTGCTGCTCTCCCAGAGGCCAATTCTCTGGTCATATCTCACTCACTGCAGCTGTAGAAACCGAACAGAGGTGACTGAGAGAGACGAGAGGAGGCACTGGACACGGAGAGACGACAGGATGTGTGGATGAGGTCCTTCATATTCACTCGATAGAATTCTAAAGCACACCGTGTCAAACAAAACAATAACATGGCTTCATCCAGGAAAAGCATTTGTACACCCACCTGAAAAGATGCAGTTTTTGTGTTGCTGAAACAACAAAAGAATGGCTTATATGTGTACAATCATAGTTTAAAGCTACATTTTTACTCTGAAAGAAATGTTTATTGAAGGCCACAGCTGTGAAACATCAAACGATCCTGGTTTTGCTTGAATATTCAAGAGGCTCCACAAACGCTCGCCTTCTTTCTACACTGGTCTGCTGGCTTTTGGAAAAGAAGGAAAGCAAGCACGAGAGCTTATGATTGACAGCTCGCCACCCCTGCCATGCCATTTAAACCGCCACATGTCCCGAGTCTGGTGTGATCAGATCCATTTTGATCCAGATCCAAACTTGAACAACGTTCCCACTGTCCTTCATCTTTGCTGCTCTGTATGGAGATGATTTTCAGCCCTCGGCCCACCCCCCAGTCAACCCCCCTCATAAAAACATACCTGCATCTCTATTATTTCCATGCCAGCTCTCATGGAGCCTGCGGAAAGCTTCTTTACTGTCGCCTCTGGGATGTTTTGTACGATCATCCCGTGGAATTATTTGACTGTATATTCAGCATTCTTTTGAACACCCTCTCCTTACATTGATTGAATGAGCTCCTTGGTTTAATGCATTTCCAAGAGCAGTTATCACTGTGATTGCCGGCGTGTGTTTTGGGAAAATGAGAAAAGCCTAAAACCCTTCAATTGAAATGGCTGTTAAAGTTTATGAAAATAAATGCTAAGGGGATTTTTTTGTGCACAGCATTAATGTACTTATATGAGCTTTGACAATATTTACTCATGATCTTGAATACATTTACAGATTAAATGTACGTAGTGTTATTTTTTTTTTTTCGACTTGTGTATTTAATGTTACAGCACAAAAGGCCTTTAGTTTAATAGTTTAGAATAGTTTTAAGATTTCAGTCTACACAAACATAATTTGGAACCTTTGGTGCATTTTCAACATTTAAACTGAAATAAATGGAGGATATGTTGTCTTCCATTAACCTTACAGCCATTAATCCATCATTACTATGCAAAAACATAGCCAAAAATTCAGATCCTAATGTTTTTGTATTACACTCACTTTTACCTTGCATATGCCTGTCTGATAAAATATACATTAGTCCTCCCTTATGACTTAATGTATAATGGATTTTCTTGCTCATTTCATACTTAGAATTTAATTCTCTGCAATTTTTCAGTAACATCACCTTTAAATACTAATAACTAAATTAACCAGCTTGTGTTTTTAAACATTCATTTTTGGCGACAAGCCATTCTTTGGCTTCACAGCTTCGTTGGTGTAACTGCAGTCTTTATAGCTCCCGCAGAAGCTTTTGTGAGTGAATTTCAAATGTGGAAGGTGGAAGTTTGTAGTTTCAGCTAGTCTTTGTATTTTGTGATTATTAAGCCATGAACAGGAGCTTGAGAAACACACGCAGCTCCTGCAGACTGGTTTTCATGTGAACCGTGGCAGGAGAATGAATGTGGTAGGCACAAGGCGGTTCTCCAGGTGTGACTTTTTTTCTCTGCTGTTTTTACGCCTCATCAAACTCACTGTTCTTGAGTTTCAGGCAAACAATTATTGTCCGTGCTTCATTGTTTGCACCACTTCCTCACCTGACCTGAGGAAATTCAGATCAGGGAAACTTCTCCTTAAATCACACGCAACATCAGCCCACCAAAAGCCAGCACAAAATACAGCATTATTTGTGACTCTGGACCACAAAACCAGTCATAAGTTGTGTGTATATTTGTAGCAGTAGCCAAAAATACATTGTATGGGTCAAAATTACTGATTTGACTTTTATGCCAAAAATCATTATATTAAGGAAAGATCATATTCCATGAAGATATTTTGTACATTTTCTATTGTAAATATATCAAAACCTAATTACTGATTGATGATATGCGTTGCTAAAAACTTCATTTAGACTTTAAAGGCGATTTTCTCAATATTTAGATTTTTTTGCACCAAAACAAAGCTTATTTATTCATCTTTCAGATTATGTATAAATCTCAATTTCACAAAATGTAAAAAACCCTTATGCCTGGTTTTGTTGTCCAGGGTTACATTTTATTAAATGCTTTTAAGTATTTTTTTTTTTGGTGGTGTCGTTTCACTGTAATTCTCAGCTGTGTTCAAAAAATGTGAAATATCAGCACAATTAAGCAAATACGATTGCTATGATTTGTTGTATGGATACATGATTAACACACAAAGAAACCGTAACCATGGTCCCTCCAATCAGATTAGTTGGACCAGCTTCAATCAAAGATCAAAATCTATCAGAGCCAGCTAATAGCAATGATTATAAATAATGGCTATGGGTGGATAAATAGCTCAGGCAAATGCACTGCGGAACATAGGCGCTCCAAAAGCTGCGTTCGCACAATGCAGGCAGGAATTCAAGGTAAATATATACTGTAAAAAAAATGTTTATAGAAAATGTTTTACTTACACGACATGGAGCAGAACCGTCGAGGTAAACCACCTGCCAAAGATTCATATGCAAAATACTATCCTTCCAAAGGCCACATGATCTCCGCATCACGTAAATATTAATGTAACCATTGATTTCACCGCTTTTAAGGATCAAAGAGCAATCAGTGGATTAAAAGATGCTGTGATTGTGAATAAAGAAATAAATGTACGAAGTTCTGAGAAATTATTTTCTAACTGCACTTAGCGTTTTTTTAATGTTTACAGTTATAATAGTTGTGACGCATACATTCTGGGATTATTTTGTAAAGCAATATAATTGTTAAAGACAGATAAATTGCATTTCGATATCAGCAACAAAATAATACCAAATACGAATTTGACATTCTTTACCATTTTTGAACTATAATAATAATAGGCCTATATGTACATTTTAGCTGTTGGATAAAAATATTATTTCGTTGTTTATCGTACATTTTTCCGTTTAACATTTACAGACTACTACTGTCACACATGAAAATAACTGTCATGTTGATCTCCTGCTGTTAATATTTACGAGTTTCCCGTTTTGGCGAGCAATGACAACTGGTTCTGTTGCTTATCAAAATTATGATTATACGGTTGTCTTGTAGCTAGTCTTGTAAACTTGGCTTTTTTCACCTGTGAAATGTCTGGACAAGGAGTGTTGGTTATTCGTGCATCTCGAACAAGGTCTGTTTTCCGCGCGTTTGGTAAACAAGCCACTGCGTTGTGGTCGGCAAATAACAATAAAGCATGTGTCTGTCATGACACGTAAACCCACTATTCGTTGAGTTTGTTTTCAAACTGTCATAACAAGTAATATTCTGACAAACTCCTCCCTGGGACTTTATGGATTACAAGTAAAAAAAAAAAAATATGATCAATGCGAGGCGAATGACAATCCACTTGATAAAAAACGATTAATTTCGTATGTATTCCTGCGATTATTTTATATAATGAACGTGCAAATATTTCAATTGACCTTCAATATTTATTAGGACTTAAAATAGTACTGTTGTAAACCGCAATATGTGCACTGATATGCAAACAGGAACAAATGACACTTTGCTTTACATTTAGAATGCATTGAAAATGCGTAATTATCTCCGGTGCACATCAGGAGCCTATTACGTGTGTGAGTGTTGAATTCAAAGCCTCAGAAAAGCAGCTAACGAAAATTTACAAAATGAAAGGGGGCTCGGCGCAAGGAAAAAAGTGTATCTTTGTTTGGCCCTCTTTGTTTACTGCGGGATTTTTTTCATTTTACTAATTCATTTCAATGGCTTTCAAACTGGAAAATGGAAATGTTGCTCTTGCCCTCTATTTCAGCAGCCGCGTCCTGGCAACAGAGCAATTTTCTATCATCAGGGATAAACGGCATCGAACAGTACATTCGGATAAAAAAGCCTGTGATTGCTGGCCTTCCTGTCTGTCATCTCTCTAGAAAATCCTCTCCCCCAGACCTGAGCCGTGTGCTGTCAGAGCTAATAATGTCTTCTATTAAGTCGAAAAAGAACCCCGAAAAATCCCACTGTTCTCAATTGTGCAACATTCTCAAAAGATAAAAGATATTTCAGCAGAGCCACCTTCATTTAGATGAACTGAAAATTAATGCTCATAAGAGGAGGCAACGTGCATGCGCTTCTGTGTTGGCTGTAATTTTGCATTGAACATTGAAGTATCCTTTCAGGTCTTTGTAGTACACACTCCTATATTCTTATTTCTAGACATAAACAAACTGCTGTGTTGTAGCCTACAGTGGGATGAAATATCCGATGCAATACGTCAAATGCACAGACGCATGTGACATTAGGCCTTGCTCGTGTTAATACATGGCTATC
Source organism: Garra rufa (assembly GCF_049309525.1). Classification (NCBI taxonomy): domain Eukaryota; kingdom Metazoa; phylum Chordata; class Actinopteri; order Cypriniformes; family Cyprinidae; genus Garra; species Garra rufa. Next base: position 24,218,347 of record NC_133377.1, read on the forward strand.
AAAAACGAACCGTTATGCTATGATCTTTAGGCCATGGTCACCAAACCGTGACCACTGTTAGTGTAAAGTTACCTTAATCAACCCATCAGTCAATCAAGGGGAGTTCTTAGCAAGAATGAGGATATGACCCGTGAATTAACAGCTCGAGTAGGCCTATATTAAAATGTATATGCTAGCCTTGATTTAACTGATATGCAATTTCGACATTAATAATCCATTTATCAGTCTATTTTATGCCTATATTGAACAGGTAGCCGATTACTTATTTCTATCTTCCGCCTTTATTTTTTCTAACACCAGCTTTCGATCAAATAAAGCATCTTTTCCGAAGTTTACCAATTCTGTTAAATATTTAGAGAAACCATACTTAAATAAAATACATGATTTCATATAAGACCTTAATGGCAGGGAGGGGTCTTGTGGTATTTGTTTTCCACTCTTGATTTCTATTGTAGTGATTTCGCGCAGAATACCGACAGCTGCGTGTGCTATCCATCTGCCTTCGCTTTGCCTCGCCACTTCCTCTGCTCAGCAGCCCTGGAAATCCGTCGACGCCTGCGAGTCTGTGTACAGCCGGTGGGCATGAGTTCGGGAGAGAGCAGACACGTTCAACCGCCTCTGCTGGACTGGCAAGTCTGTACAATCAAGACGGTGTCTTTCCATCCGAGCCGGTCAATATGTCTGTTCGGACGAATGACAAGAAGATCCTGTGCGCTTTCGGAATGAAGACGATTCCGTTTCAAACTAGTTTTGTGTTGAGGCTCAGATAAGGCTGCATGGATGCACTCGAGCGCCGGCATGTCCACACAGATCCCCTCTCTTTCTTTCTTTTTGACAGATTTGTAATATGATGCTTATGGGTTTACATGCATGCTGTGCTGTTATTATATTTTGAATAATAATAATTATAATGCAAAACAGGTATTCACATTTTATTTAAGGAATTTACATTTTTAAAATGTAATAATTTATATAAAACTTTAAAACATTTAAGTATTTTCAGTGATACCAAAGGGTTTGGTTTCGTCTTTATAATACAGAAATTATTTTTTTTAAATTATAATTAAAGTATTGTTCTGCAATTTTTGTGCCCAACAAAATATTTATTATTTTCAAATTGTGACAAAATGGTTAAGGTGTTCTCAAAGGCACTCATATTTTATACGCATTTTCCCTCCTTAGGTACTGGAATACAATTTCTCTACAACACAACACCATTTACTATAATTCAGCAGCACGTAAATATTAAGTTTTATTTTGACATACGCAGAGTGTGTACAATATACGCTAAAACGCATTCACTGGCCTGTTGCAGAATTTTGTCAGTTTGTATCAAATAATTTAATAGATCAGTCCCTAGACAGTATAGCCATTCTAGATTTATGTCCACAGTTGTCAAAGGTAAACTGTCAACGCAGGTAAAGGAAGCCATTTTAAAGGTAGCAAACCATGAAGTCTCGATCAATTAAGCACTTAAAATGCCAGCAAGAAAGCATAATTGGAAGATTTGTTTGTAGCATGCCAAGGCTATATGTCTCAGGTTTCGCTCTCACTTGCTTGACATACATTTTCACACTGGTCATGCAGCAGCAATAATCAATCATATTCCTGATCACCACTGTTAGCTCGTTTGACAATTGCATTAAAGCAAATTATGGCCGATTTTTTAGAATATTCAGAAAACGCTAAAACATCCACACGTTCAGGAAATATTAAATTGTTCAAACGAATGATCTAATGCACCACGTTTCCGCTTACCTGGCACAGTTTTTTGGAACTCAAAATGTTTGATATCTTGACTACAAGAAGAAATCCAGAAGCTTTGAGAGCGACCAGCTGCCTTTCTGTCTTTCCCAAGTTCAGTCCACCATGGAAAATGGTTATCTACGCCGCTTGTGCACTCTTAAATCCGGCAAAGTAAATAACATCCCTGGTAATAATAGCAAGGTACGCAGTTCTTGTTACAGAAAGGGAGAAAATTGAAACTAAATGCTGCATTTAGGGCTACCATTTTTGATAAGAGGATAATTGAGGCGACACTGGTGTATAATTAGCGGATAATTTATGCTATATCCACTTTTAATCCACCTCCCAAAATAAACAAGGTCCATAATCATTACAGACGAATTGTTCTTAATTTTATAGCGCCAGTCTGAATACAGTGTAACGGATAATCAAAGAGGATTTGGATATAACTGATTGCGACCGTAATTGCTTTTTCATTACCATTTAAAGTAAATTTATGCCATATCATGAGGAAACTCGTTGTCTATAAAATAAAAATTGAGTGAAATGAGAATGAAGAAAGCCTTGCAGTTGTAGGGTATATTTACATCGTGGTTTATAATGCGATCGCGATTTGCCAAACCACAAACTGCACTCGTAATTTGCATATATTTTCAACTGTGACTGGCTCGTGATTACTACAAGGAAAGGCTGTCACTAACCCGGGCCTTTCAGTAACTGGGGCTTAATTAAACCAGACCATATCTGGCGTGTTTAGTGCTTCACGTGAATCCTCTCTGAAGACGCTTGAAACTTTGACATCGCATATATATTTTTTTCTATACTGTAAATCACACCTCACTTGCTTATGCGCTGTTCTGTGTGGTTTTGTTTGTGTCGTGTTATTATTTTAATATTTTGTAAATGCATTTAGAGATACGTCCGTTTAAAAATGACTTTGTAGTTGTACACAAGGCAATAAAGTCGTTATATGTTATTCTACCTAAATCGGTTCGACTCATGCAGTGTTCTCGCGGTTTGTAGGCTAAGCGTTATTTGGCACCGCTGCCGCGGTTACGAACCTTCGATGGCAGCGTGCGACATTGTCTCCGGAGTCGCGTATCTGAGTGGGAATTTTGTGAATATCAGAGGGATATCCCAGCATTATTATTCTCCACATGGTTATGGCTACGGTGGGAGCTGTTAAGGTAGGTTAACTCACTGTGAAGTCTCAGCTAAAGCAGAGAACTGATGACGTTAGGTTGAATGACCAATCGGAAGGCGCTGCCCTTTGGAGACAAACCATTTTACTTGTAGTGGCTGCATCAAGTCTGGAAGCAAGGACTCAAATTTAACAGAATCCACCTTAAAATCTCTGCCTTTACTCAAGCCCACCTTCCACCATACCGCGTGAGAATTACAGGACAAAAAAGGATAAATTGTGGAGGTAATAACGCAATATCTCCTAACCAAGGAGAGAAAGAAACGAACACAACGAAAGGACTCATTTGGACTTCAGAGATAGGGGGTAAGTGCTCTCAAAGCAGAAAATTTGATGATGACCATGACTACGATGGCTGACGGTCTGGAGGCTCAAGACTCGTCAAAATCTGCTTTCATGGAGTTTGGACAGCAATCGCACTCACAACAGAGCTCCCCGTCGATGGCCGCCAGCCATTATCCGCTCCACTGTCTCCATTCCGGGTCTCATCATCATCATCAGCACGACAGCTCTCCGTACTCCGGCTCGAACTCCTATAACAGGTCGCTACCGTACTCCTATGTAAGCCATCCCCACCACAGTCCATACCTGCCGTCCTACCACAGTAACGCCAGCGGAGCACAGACCAGGTTAGACGCCACAGGTAAGCGTATTTACATGCGTAAACACACAGCTCTGTTTTCGTGGCTAATGGTGTTCTTCGATAAAATCTAACGAGGACATGCATTGCAAGTTCTTTTTTTAAGCACCTTACCCGTTCTCTTTTGTTCTCGTCTAGTTTTGCCCGTCTCATGTCAGGGATAACGGTGTTCTCCTCAAAATGATTTATTGCGTTCCGCCAGTGATTCTACCCACCATTGCAAATTATAATTAGCATCTAATTGTCTCCGTCTCGACATGTCACTACATGCAATTTCCTAAATATGACAGACAATGTAATTATGCTATAGAGTGCTTGAAAGAACATTACAGACTATTTGTGTTTGTCAAAAAAAATCATCCCATTTTAAATTCTTTACAGACTTATACATATTCATGTGCGAATCATTCCACAATATTCACCCTTTTCAGAACAGCAGAAAACAACAGTGATCGAAAATGGAGAAATACGTTTCAACGGAAAAGGCAAAAAGATCAGAAAACCGAGGACGATTTATTCCAGTTTGCAGCTCCAGGCACTAAATCACCGTTTCCAGCAGACTCAATACCTGGCGTTACCAGAACGCGCGGAACTGGCTGCCTCTCTCGGGCTCACACAGACACAGGTGAGATGTAAACTCATTTGCATCAATTGCGAATTGCGCTTTTTATTTATAAGTTGTTATTTTAACTATGGACTTGCATTTGTTTTGTAAGTAGATAATGCATGCATGCATGCAAAAAAAAATATATATATATATATATCTCATGTTACACTAAATTAGATACCACCATCGCTTAACAATTTAGCAAGCTAAATTTTTTATTTGTCTTTCAGGTAAAGATATGGTTTCAAAACAAAAGGTCCAAGTTCAAGAAGTTGTTGAAACAAGGCGGTAACCCTCACGAGAGTGACCCTTTGCCGGGCTCCATCGCCCTGTCCCCGCGCTCTCCAGCCATTCCTCCTATCTGGGACGTCTCAGCCTCCTCTAAAGGAGTAAACATGTCTGCTAACAGCTACATGCCCGGTTACTCACACTGGTACTCGTCGCCTCATCAGGACGCCATGCAGAGATAGGCAACTAGCCTTTTTTTAGGCCAGAGGCCTTGAAGTTGACATCCTGTCTTCGCCCAGTTCACACGCGCTAGGACACACATTGTCATCGGTTTAACATCCTTAATAGAGACTTATTCTAGCCTATTAAGGGGACTATTTCTTTTGACGGATGAAGACGTGTGGCGTGGCGAAGGTCAACGATGGAACTTACTGTCAGTAGCATCATAAACGGATTGATTAAAAATCTGTTCTCACGATTGACTCTAATCAAACACATTCATCGCCAACATGACATTGGAACAGGAAGCTAAACGTTGTCGTATCAAAAGCGCTTGAGTCGCATTTGAAAACGAACTCGGACCTCTTGACTAGATGTTTCTGATCATGCAAAAGCAAGCAATTTGATTGTAAATATATTGTCCGATTTTAGTTGTTAAAACCTTTTTATGTTTTGTCATAAATGGAGTAAACATGACTTCAAGTAACGTGTCGTGCCTTTTTTTCTTTTGGAAACATTTGGTTATTGGAATAATCTGTACTGAATACATTTCTTTATAAAATATACAAAATTAAGATTTATGAACAACGTGCACAGGAATATGTAAATAATTACCTCTACATTATGACATTTTTCTATGCTGGAAAGATATCTGAAGCAATAACAAAATAGCTTACCCGAGTTGGTGGCTTCTCAAAGTGTTTTTCCTACAGAATAGAGCTGCATCTTGTCCATCTTGTCATTCTCTAGCTCAATTATTAAGGTATTGACAAAATGTTTTTCCCTTTTCTCTCTGCCTTGATCTGCGAGACGCTGAATGCCTTTCGCCACAGGATCGATCCTGAACAAAGCATCCAGCTGCAGTCTCGTTCAATATGAAGGAGATATTTGGGACAATTTATGGGTTTTATCCAAGAGAGGGTTTTTTTTCCATTCTCATAAATGCAGACATAATTAGGGTAATTTTTGATGTAGCCCGCTGATTACAGCGTTTTTACCGTCAAAGATAATTACCTGTAATTTTCTACCACTTTTAATACTAAAAGGCATCTTTATTTGGATTTGAAGTGGCAAAGACGAAACAAAAGATGAAATTATTCGCTTATTCATGTACAAATTGCCGAGGAGAGTGAACGCTTGGGATATTATCTAAAATTACAATGTTGAATAGGGAGACGAGAAGCCCCTGCAGCTGTCAAATCGTGGATGCCCCAGCCGCAGAGAATGGGGCTTGATTTTCTAAAAAGGTTCCCTCATCAACCGATTGGGATGGTTCATTTGAATGTTTGCTCTGCCTATAGGAACATAACATAGCTATATGTTGAAATAGGAACTGTCAAAAACACGCTTGTCTTTGGTTTCAGCACTATGCACACAGTAATGTCTTCAAAATATAAAATACTACAGCGAAATCTTATTGGGATGAATCACAACCGATTACGCATAATAACAAAAACAAAACGTGTTTGTGAGAGTTAAGGCCCCCTACACATAGAGGGCCCCTGACAGACACGGACAGACAGCCGCATGCACGAAGCTAACAATACTAAGAATCAATGCAAGAATATATGTGCGCGCATGTGAAAGAGAGAGAGATGTAAGTCATTACGAATATAAATCATGACCGGTTTACTACGTCCAAGCGTTCGTGTGTCACGTTTTCCTGTAAAATAGCCTGGCTTTCCCAGCAAGATCATAACAATGCCCACCCGTCAGCGACACTCAGACCAGCCAACAACAAAACAACATGGTAATAGAGCAACACTTACCTTCGATAAATTTATTGTTTGGCATAGCTCAAAATCTCTGGTTTCAATGTTTCAATAAGGATACCGTTGTGAAAGCGGACGCTCCTGTGTACCGCTTGTGTTGAGTAAGCAAATCCAGGTGTGAAAGTGTTTGCACACCCCGACACCTCTTATATATTGCCTGCAAAATTAGCCGTTATTACTGTCACTGTTTAGCGATGGTGAGCCAGGGAAAAAACCTTCTGCAATCAAGAACCAGGCGCATCTTTGCAAATTATAGATAATTGTAAATGTCCAGATTATGATAATGGAGCTAATCCTGGTGGAAGTATAATTATTGTTGAGTGTTACAGTTGAGGGTGTCCAGTAAAGCTAACTGTCATTATTTATACACGGTTTGTAGTGAATTCGTTGAGTGGAAAATGTTCAGTTGGAATTTAACAAGGCTCTCGATATAATGGCATGGGATATAGCTTGTTTGTGTACGTGAAATAGAAAGAGAGGCAAAGTTGCTGGCCTGTGTGTGTTTTGAACGTGAACGCGACTTCGGCGTGAGTAGCGAGCGCGTATGGGGAGGGGGTGAGGGATATAAACAAAGTACATAAGCCTATTAGTACATACTACGTTATTCTCATAATCATGTCATGGCTTTCTATTGGATATATTCGTCACGTTCATTTGGTGTTTATCTGGGCTTTCCAATAAAACCATAAACAATAGGCCTTTAGCCTAGCGATTTACTTTTTTGTTTTGTATGTTAACATTCATTTTAGTATTTAAAACATAGCAAATTCTATTTCTATTTCCATTTCCCAGTCTTATATTTCTACTGATGTAACGTGTAGCTATTTTGAATACTAAAACGATCACTGGTGACTTGTGAGGAAATATTGTCAGTAAACTAGCCATGGAGTATTGAGCTGGGCCGATTTTTTTTATTATTTTGGTTATACCAAAATATCAGCTCCATAGTCAGCAAAGAAAATCTAAATTAGGCCATGTCCCGGTGGCCTTTTTCACGATTTATCGTGGCATTTAGCTGCTGAAATGTTAGCACTGGTTTTAATGAGATGTTCAGCATTTTTCCAGGAGGAGGATCTGTCAGGGCTGGGTTGTGGTCGCTGGAGCCGGTTTGCCCCCACAGGCACGCGGACTGCCTCAGATCTCCTCGCCGTCCTTTCGCCTCCTCACTACAATTCAAAGCTACTAATTGTGAGGAACACAAAGACAGCAAGGCAGAGCACACTGTTTGCCAGACCAATTTTTTCCTTCGTCAAGGGTGGTTTTAATCAAGATGAAGATCAAATATTCAGTAAAAGTGGGCTAATCTAAAAAATCTATTTGGAATTAGATAATGATGATAATAATAATAATCAAATACACTCCGATAAAATGTTACATTTTCATTTAATTAAGTATTAACTGAAGACCATATCCGAAGCAAATCCTATTGTATTTTTTACGTTACACTGTACAGAAATGTTTGCTAGGCTAATTCTTTGCCTTTAAAGTGACTCGGCTCAGAACACACGATCCCAAAATGTTAATACAATATCATGGTTTTCTCTCAAATTCCATTTAACATATTTTTTAGGCCTGCAAAGTTACCTGCAAAGTACCAATCACAAAAAAGTCGAGCAAACAGCATATCACAGAGGCTCTGCAGCCAAACAAAGTGCTCGGTGCATTAATCTGTTTTGACTTACAAATTAACTTAAAAAAGACAAAATGTTTGATAATTAAAGAAAAACACATTTATTTGGGGTTGTCCGTAATGTTTTGGCACATCGTCGGATACGCGTTGAGGTCAAAATTCAAGGCACCATTCAGAATGTTTGGGTCCATTGTCCATTAAAACATTTAATAATTCTTCCAAATGCAATAAATTACATGCACACAATTTACACATTATACACGTTCTTCTAGGACTGCCATATCGATACATTGCATATTCCTCAAAAAAAAAAAAAAAATGTTAACACCAGTCCAATATACAACAAAATAATAAACAAATTTCAGTACAACGTTCCTGATCCGAGTGCCAACGAGTGCTGTAACGTGCCGGGTGCCTGAAGGTGAGAATTCAGAGAATTCATTGCCCCGGCGGAGGAATACCAAGACGAGCTGGCGCTTTCCAGAAACGTGGATGCCGGTGTGTTAATATTTTGCGGCTGATGGTGAGGTCTCTGAGGACCCTGTGAGTCCCAGACCGCGGGAGACTGCGGTGAATTACACGCCATCGGGTCGCTGGAGCTCGGACTGTGTTCTGGAGGCAGCTCGCCGTTTTTCATGATCTTCTTTAGTTTTGATCTCTTGTTCTGAAACCAGATTTTCACCTGTGAAGAAACAAACAGTTTAATGAGATTCTGAGGGCAAATTCTTCAATAAAGCACAACAACCGTTTCTACCAGATTTATACTTCTTAATAATAAAAAATATATATTTCTATTATGTCGTTAACATTTTAGTTTATTTTACACAGCCGACACTAAATGTTAAATTTAATAACACAAGCTTGTGCGACTCCCAACGTTGCCGCAAACTCATATTAATATTTTAATATAAAACATACAGCCCTGTTATTGTTTGAGTATTACATAAATGGCATTACAATAAAGCATTAAATAAAATATTGTCGAACCTGTGTCTGTGTGAGTCCCAGCGATGCCGCCAGCTCGGCTCTCTCTGGAAGAGCGAGGTACTGCGTGTTCTGAAACCGTCTCTGAAGAGCAGCGAGCTGAAAACTCGAGTAGATAGTGCGGGGCTTCCGGACTTTCTTGGGTTTACCGTTGACCATCCTCACTTCAGGCTCGGCTGTTTCTTTTTCTAACGGGTGAACAAAAATATATATTGATAAATACACGGGGAAAGAAAAACACTCACTTGATTGTTGATAATTTTTGCCGTGATTTATGCCAAGCTTCGTAGTGCTTTTAAATAGCTTCTCGCATAAAGTCAATGAGACATTTGATTGTTAAAGAATACTCTTTTACGCATTTTACATGCTTTTATTTTATATGTAATCTGATTTTTATTGCACGCATTTTTCCATATATAAAACACAGTAAATTGTTACAGAACCCATTCCGAATTGAGTGTAATGCTACAGCAGCTTAAAATTTCGTCTAAATTAGTTACAAAATCCAGATCTTAAGGAAGAAATAACTGTAATAATCCTGGTTAGGCTATATAAAATGTTCAACAATAATGACCAACCATGATTGTGTTTATTATGTATAATAATAAGAAGAGGAATAATTGTAATAATAGGAATAATAATGATAGTAATAGTAAATGAATATATTATATATTATATATGAACTGACCTTGCGGGCTCGGTTGTGACTGCACCCTATTATATGTTCCGGCGTATTGGTGATATGCTGTGGAGTATGAGCCGTAATCAGGGTAGGATTTTGCAGGGTAATTTCCAGAAGATCCATTGACTCCGTGGTATTGGTACTGATAGGCATTAAGAGGTTTCCCATACGTGCCCGAGTTCGGTGAACAATAGCCATGATGAACTCCTCCAGCAGGGCTGTAATAGCCAGAATCCGTGGCTGTGGACTCCGGAAGGGTTGGAGATTCCTGAGATGGATGATGCATGGTGGAGAGCTGAAAAGGGTTTTGAAAATCTGCAGGTTTAATACTCGGAATCCTTCTGTCGAATACTCCAGTCATAGTTTGGATAAGACAACGTAAAAAGGCTGTCTAACTCAATAGGGGTCCACAGAGTCTACACTAACATTGTGTGTGCAAGCGTCAAGCGTCTCTCTTGAAGACTGCTTTAAGCCCCGCAGCAAAGACTTGGTTAAATCCTAAATTGCGCTGTTACGCACTGCAGGGAGGATCTAGTGCCATTGGCCAAGGAGCACAGCAGACGGCAGTTACTCCCCAACTCGTTCAACCAGTTTCAGAAGAACAAAAAAAACTTAATAGAGGTATTTATGGTATGTTTACAAACAAATTGAAAGGGAAATGGATTATTATTTGATATAAATCCCGCACTGGACGAAAAGAAGACGGCTGCTGATCGATTCCATGGAAGTCTATCTCTCACCATGAAGCAGAAATGTCTGATTCCTTAAATATGTTTTGGAACACGGTTCTCTAAGCGCAGATACAATTACATATCCAAATAATGTTTTGTTTAGCTATATCCTCTCAGACGTTCTGCGGATTAAACCGTTTTTGTTTTTGTGTATTCTATTCTGTCTAAATCCTCTCAGATTTCTGTTTGGTCTGTGCTAACCCACATATTAGTTTAAAAGGCTACGTGTAACCAGGAAACACGCACTTTTTCAGTTTACAATCATTTATCATTAAACACTAAATCATATGATTTGATCTGTATGTTCATCATCATGTCCGCAGCGGCTGATTCAGGATTATTTATGTCAGCAATGCATGAAAAGGCCTGCTTACAAACTTTGGTGTGACTGATTTTATAATAACACAAACCCTGATCTGTACAATATAATTTAACAACTCCAAATTATGCTTGTTTCTACTGTTATTGTTCTTTAAATGTTGATGAAAAGCATTGTCCAGCAAGCATTCAGTGAGGTAGTCAGCAATAGTGGTGAAATGGTGCCACCAAGTGGAGATAAATTAAACTCATGGCAGTCCAAGATTCTTTACATCTGTTATCGATTTTCAAAAAAGACAATACATGGCCATTGTAAGAGTGCATTAATGCAGGTGTTGACTAGTCATAAGTGATGAGGGAAAATGTCTAACCTGTTGTACTTATTAAAAATAGTCAGTCTAAAAATAATAATAAAACTATGTAGACAAACAATTTGAGGGAGTATGGTACAACCAAAAGCTAATTAATCAAGTTAAACAAGGTAATAAATACAATTTGCATATGGTGTAAACAATAGGTCTCCATAGTTAATACAGTATATTTTATGTATAAACTACACTACACTCTTAAAAATAAAGGTGCTTCATTATCCTATAGAAGAAGCTTTTTTTTGTCTAAATGGTTCCATAAAGAACCTTTAACATCTGATGAACCTTTCTGTTTCACAAAAGGTTCTTTATGGCAAAAGAAGGTTCTTTCGATTATAAAATGGTAAGAAAGAGATGGTTCTTTAAAGAACCTTTGACTGAATGGTTCTTTGTGGAACCAAAAATGTTTCTTCTATAGCACCGAAGAACCTTTTAAAGCACTTTTATTTTTAAGAGTGTCAAAAGTTTTTGGTCAGTAAGATTTTTTAATGTTTTTAAAGAAGTATGTTCCGCTCACCAAGCCTGCATTTATAGGATCCAGAGTACAGCAAAAACTAATATTGCGAAATATTTTTACTATTTAAAATAACTGCTTTCTGTTTGAATATATTTTAAAATATAATTTATTTCTGTGATCAAAACTACATTTTCAGCATCATCACTCCAGTCTTCAATGTCCTTCAGAAATCATTCTAATATACTGATATGTTCAAGAAACATTTATTCTTATTCTTCTTCTTCTTATTATTATTATTATTATTATTATTATTATTATTATTATTATTATTATCAATATTTAAAACAGTTCAGTAAAATGTTTTCAGGATTCTTTGATGAATAAAAAGATCCAAAGATCAGTATTTATCTGAAATAAAAAGCTTATGGAACATTATACACTACACCATTCAAAAGCTTGGACTTAGTATTATTATTTTTAGAAATTATATAAATTAATACTTTTATTTAGCAAGGATGCTTTAAATTGATCAAAAGTGATGACGAAGACATGTTATGTTACAAAATATTTCTATTTCAAATAAATGCTGTTATTCTGAACTTTCTATTCTTCAAAGAAACCTGAAAAATTATATTTATAAAAAAGTTTTTTAGAGCAGCAAATCAGAATATTAGAATGATTTCTGAAGGATAATGTGACTGGTAATGATGCTAAAAATTCAGCTTTGAAATCACAGCAATAAATTATATTTTAAAATATATTTAAATAGAAAGCAGTCATGTTAAATAGTAAAAATATTTCAAAATTTTACTGTTTTGCTGTACTTTGGATCAAATAAATACAGGCTTGGTAGAAGAGACTGCTTTAAAAATATTAATCCTGTTACATCTTACTGTTCAAAAACTTTTTACTGGTAGTGTATATTTGAATAAGAATATTTAAAATAATATTTGAGTGCTTAATCAAATGATAAAAAACACCCTCCCCTATTTAAAATGTGACACTGCCCAGCCTTACTAATAAAAGACGATAAATTAATAAATCAACGAATTACATTGCGTGATACAACAGAAAATGAAAACATATAAAATAAATATAATAAATTAAATATAAACTAAATTTTTTTAAATTCATATATGCCACCAAATTATTTTTAAAACAGCCTGTAAACAAAGCCGGAAATGACGTAGCACGACCGCCAGTGTTATTTAGACGTTGCTAAATTAAATTTAATGGATGTTCTGTTACTACGCTTAATAATTTTAAATAAATGTATTAAATAAAACATAATGCGCCGCTGGGATACTTCACACATATGTTAGAGTCTATTTCCTTGCGCTTTGAAGCAGTGAGCGTGTGTTTCGTGTCGGGTAAATAGGCGCTAGTGCTGTGAAGGGGGATGGGATGGGGCCACTCAGAGCTCTCGTGCTCCACTAACTCAGCGCGCTCATTAATCTCAGTTTTCTCCTTTATATCGATGCTGTTTTAAATTGAAACCCATCTTTCCCGTTACCGCATGTGTTACGTGGCAACAGAAAAGCAAAAAGTCTCGATCTGCGATTGAATTTGGCTGCAGAAAGCGTTTAAAATGTATCCCATTGGAGCAGCTGGTGGTGGTGAGTATTATGATTAGCGAGCGTGCTAGCGACGAAATGCTAGCTGAATAAGTGTGGTGTTTGGGTTAAAGATAAAAATGCAGTTTAACGGCGTTCGGCTGCACATGACATAAATGTTTAAACATGTTTTTAGCTTATAGTTCCGAAGTCTTGTTTTCCATCTCTGTCGAGGGTTTGTTTTGTAGGCCCATTGTTATTGTTAGCCTGCTAGCTAAGCTTGTTGACCTGCTGGCTTTTGAATTTACAGCAGCTGGTTAAACTCTTATCCAAGTCAATTTTTAAAAGCTAACCTGACGTACTTTCTAAGTCTTTTAGGTTTGGAGATACTAGCGTAGTTTAGCAATTTCGGTCTAATTGTTTTATGTAAGTTTTAAACGTTTTAACGTTGGTAGTTTGGCACCAGTTTGACTTTTTCCAGCTAGCCAGGTACTAAAAGTTACTAACTAACGTTCTTGTTAATAAACTGTAATTTTTTCTCCTTTTAAGTTTAGCAAATGTTCCCAGTCGATTTGTAACTTTTTGTTCTTATCGCGATGTTCAGCTAACGTTAAAGTTGACTGTGTCTAAATTAGGTAACGTTATGCAAAATGATGTATTATGTATCTTCACATTTCAGTTATAAGTATTGAAACACATTTTAAGAAGCAGTAAAACTACAAAACTTTTTTATTACAAAGTCATAAACCTAGTTGGCAACGCTTTACAGTCAAGTACCATTTATTTATTTATACTGCGTTAGTAAAAACGAACTCTGCTTTTACAAGTTTGTTAAATGTTAATTTGTTAACTTCAGTCTGCTAATATAGTTTTAAAATTAAAGTCTGAATTTGTTAACATTAGTTATTGCACTGTGAACTAACATAGATTAGAAAATGCAGTAAGAAATATAATTGTTAGTTTATGTTAGCTAATGCTTTAATTAATGTTAACAGATGGGACATATTCTAAACTTAGGTTTCATAAAGTGATGAGTTAGTTGTATTATATGCTTTAGAGCCTTCAGGCATCTGAAATAGTGATATAAAGAAAAGCATTTGCTGTAGTTCAATAAATAGACATCCTGGTACTGTGTGTGGGAGATTTTGGCAGGTTGTTGAGTTGCTTGTGTGGTTTTGGTGATAAGGAGGTAAAAGGCCTGTGGCCCAGTGGGATGGGTTCATGTCCCTTGTATCTTCCTGCCATGTTGTGTTTTTAGGGTTGATAAGATGGGGTGAGACTGTTCAGGGAATCGAGACTTCAGATACCCACAGCCGCCTTGTACATTGAAAGTTTTTTCACACATTAACTTGACCTGTTTTCTTCCCAAATCAACAAATCCAGTGACCTAGTTTTATTGTATCCTAGACATTTGCAATCAACTAAATCTGACGGATACCAACGACTACAATCAACTGTTTTAATTTGATCTTATAATCATTGTAATTTAAACCTGTTTTCAAGTTAAATGGCTGTATTTTTTTATGGTTTTACATATGTTTCTGCACATGATCACTAATGTAGAGGTTTGTTTGAAATAAACCAGTTATTATGTCTTTTATAGCTGCTGAGCTGTGTCAGGGACAGTCTTCAGGGTCAGATGTTTCTGGTAAGCAGCCCAGACTAAGCTGGCCTGTTGACAGCCAAGCATATATTTTCAGTACTGTTTATCAAGTTGTTTGAAATGTTTAATTAAAGCTTTAAACCAAAGGAATGATTGTTATGAAACTTAACTTGCTGTTAAGAGTTTTTAACACACTGTTTCTCTAAAACCTTCAGCATTGCTGATTGGGTTAGTACAGTAGTAAATGAGCTTTATTACTTAAACTAGCACACACTCTATAGTCTAAAAAGTAGTGCACAATGTACTGTATTTATTTGAAGGAAATTATAATTTGTATTTTTTTAAGCTGTATTTTGAATTTTGCACTTAAATGAAATGTCTGTAAAAATTAATAGACGATGCCCTGGCAGAATATTACTTTCTACCTTTATTTTAAACAGTGCATGAGCACAAACGCTGTTGTACTGAACATCAGCATGATTGATTATTCTGTTTTAATATTCAGTACAACAGCGTGAGTGTGAATGCTTTTCAGTACAGTTAAACAAACATGAAGTTAGCAGTAAACTAAAGTTGGGCTGTTAGTTTGTATATACGAAAATAAATGTTATATAACGTAGAGTGCTGGAGTTTATATGCCACAGCAGAGCTCTAATAGTCTTACCTAAATGTTTGTGTGGGCTTAATTAATAGGATTAAGTCATATGCCCACTAAACTAAAAATGGACATTTCTAGCTTAAAATAAGGACCTGGTCAAAAAAAAAAAAGAAAAGAGTAATGTTTCTAATTAATGTTAAATAATTGTGTGTGTTCGATAGATCCCGTGTCTCCTCCAGCACCAGAGTATGTCTTTAAACCACCTCAACGGCCAGACTTTGGCACAATGGGTAGGACAATCAAGCTTCAGGCCAACTTCTTTGAAATGGAAATACCCAAGTTGGAGGTTTACCATTACGACATAGACATAAAGCCTGAGAAATGCCCACGGAGAGTTAACCGGTAACATCTTTTGACTGAAACTTGAAATTTCAACTGATTGTTTGGAAGGACATTTATACTAACTTTTTTGTTTTTGTAGTGAAATCGTTGAGCACATGGTCCAGCACTTTAAGACGCAGATCTTTGGAGATCGAAAGCCTGTGTATGACGGAAGGAAGAATCTCTACACTGCCATGCCTTTACCCATTGGAAGAGACAAAGTATGCACTAGTGAAGTTGTATTAAAGGGATAGTTCACCCAAAAATGAAAATACTGTCATTAATTACTCAGATTAGATTAAGACCTTTGTTTATCTTCTGAACACCAATTAAAATATTTTGGTTGAGCTCTCTATAGACACCATATTCAAGGTCCAGAAAGCAACAAGAAAACTTTTTGTTGTCCAAAAAACATAAATAATTTATTCAACAATTCTCCTCCATGTTACCCTAGTGCCATTATGGTACTCTCCAAAATGATGCTAGGGTGTTGTGGAGAAGAATTGTTGAATAAAGTTGTTATTTTAGTTAGTATTCTCGTAGCTTTATTTTCAAGCCACTGATGTTACATGGACTATTTTGGCGATATTCTTGGTACCTTTTTGGACCTTGAAGATGGTAGGACCCTTGCAGTCTATGCAGGATCAGAGAGCTCTCGGATTTCATCAAAAATATCTTAATTTATGTTCTGAAGACAAACTAAGTTTCCATTTTTGGGTGAACTGTCCCTTTAAAGTCTGTGTTGGCTTCATGATGTTAATGTTTGGTAGGGCAGTTACTGAAATATGTTATACTTACACTCTGTACCTTCGTAAAATGCTAAATTGAAGTCTTTTTGCATTTTATGGAGTGTCACTGACATACCAAACTGCTCTTTCAGGTGGAGCTGGAGGTCACGATTCCAGGGGAGGGAAAAGACAGGAGCTTTAAAGTAGCTATAAAATGGGTGTCCTGTGTGAGTCTGCAAGCTCTGCATGAAGCACTGACTGGACGGCTACCGAACATCCCTTTTGAGACCATTCAGGCTCTGGATGTTGTCATGAGACATTTACCCTCTATGAGGTTGTGTTTCGTTGACTCTTTTGTTGACTGTTTTCCATAAATCACCATTAGGGGGCGTCATACTTCATCTTTCTGCACACGGTGCCGTTTTAGAGCATATTCTTACTGTTTCTGCAGGTACACCCCAGTTGGACGTTCATTCTTCACTCCCTCCGAGGGCTGCTCCAACCCCCTCGGTGGAGGAAGAGAAGTTTGGTTTGGCTTCCATCAGTCTGTCCGACCATCCCTCTGGAAGATGATGCTCAACATTGATGGTTAGTAGACACTGACATCATCTTCATTAATAGTTTCTTGAACCTTTCTTATACTTATCTTCTTGTAATATTTGTCTTTAGTGTCCGCCACTGCATTCTACAAAGCTCAACCTGTGATTGAGTTCATGTGTGAGGTTTTGGATTTTAAAAGCATTGAAGAGCAACAGAAGCCCTTAACAGATTCCCAGAGAGTGAAGTTTACCAAGGAAATCAAAGGTGAGTCATTACAGTAATTAGTTACATGCCTAATGGTTTTTATGGAATTTTCTTTTTGAACACTTGATTTTTTTTTTTCACCTATTAGGTCTGAAGGTTGAAATAACTCACTGTGGCCAGATGAAAAGAAAATACAGGGTGTGTAATGTGACTAGGAGACCAGCCAGCCATCAAACGTAAGATCATATGAATGCAGTTAGATTTTATATTCCTCATTGTAATAATTAAGTGTTAATGTTTTAAATTTTGCTTGTCTCTAGGTTTCCCTTGCAGCAAGAGAATGGTCAGACCATTGAATGCACTGTTGCCCAGTACTTCAAGGATAAGTACAAACTGGTGCTGCGATATCCACATCTCCCATGTTTACAAGTTGGTCAGGAGCAGAAACACACCTACCTTCCGCTGGAGGTTGGTCAAGTTCACATCTTGCGCTTTTTTTTTTTTTTTTTTTTTCTCCACCCATTTCTTGCATTTCTTTCACTGAATATCATTATCCCTTTTTTAAATGCAGGTCTGTAACATAGTAGCCGGACAAAGGTGCATCAAGAAACTGACAGACAATCAGACCTCCACTATGATACGTGCCACAGCCAGGTCTGCGCCTGACCGTCAGGATGAGATCAGCAAACTGGTATGTGTAGCTCTCTGTGCTTTTACAGTCTTCTAAATGTCATCCACACCTCTTAATGGATTTCATTTTGTTGTGACAGATGAGAAGTGCCAACTTCAACACCGATCCTTATGTGCGTGAGTTTGGAGTAATGGTAAGAGACGAGATGACTGAGGTCAATGGTCGGGTCCTTCAGGCACCTTCAATTCTCTATGGTGGAAGGGTAGGAACCTGTCCTGATCAACTTGACATTTATCTTGCTGACCTTGTGGTTGAATTCCAGTCTGGATGTGTCTTCCTAATTTGGATGTGCTCTCTGGCTTTTTCAGAACAAAGCAATAGCAACCCCAGTCCAGGGCGTATGGGACATGAGAAACAAGCAGTTCCATACAGGGATTGAGATCAAAGTTTGGGCTATTGCCTGCTTTGCCCCGCAGAGGCAGTGTACAGAACTACTTCTGAAGTAAGTCAGCTTTGACCTGGATCTGGAGAAATGTTTGTATTTGGTGGAATTATTAAAAAAATCCTTTGTTTGTTTTCTCTAGGGCATTTACTGACCAGCTTCGTAAGATATCACGTGATGCTGGGATGCCCATTCAGGGCCAGCCGTGCTTTTGCAAATATGCCCAGGGAGCAGACAGTGTGGAGCCCATGTTCAAACACCTCAAGTACACTTACCAAGGCTTACAGTTAGTGGTGGTCATCCTACCTGGGAAGACTCCCGTTTATGGTAATTAGCCCCTCTCTGTTTCTCTAGTGTGTTTGTTTGCAGTGTATGTAACATTCTAAACGCTGTCAATTCTCATAGCTGAGGTGAAGCGTGTTGGAGACACTGTTCTTGGCATGGCCACACAGTGTGTCCAGGTGAAGAATGTACAGAAGACCACACCTCAGACCCTTTCCAACCTCTGCCTCAAGATTAATGTCAAACTGGGTGGAGTCAACAACATTCTTCTTCCACAGGGCAGGTGAGGGCAGCTTTTTCAAAAGCTTTTGACATGCAGAAAGCTTAAGGCACTTTTCTGAAGCTTTGTTTTATTGTTTAACTCCTGGGCTGCTTTCCCATGAAACTTGACCGGACGGTACAGCTATCGCTAATTTTTATTTTTTCACTGTTTTTGTCTTTAGGCCCTTGGTGTTTCAGCAACCAGTCATCTTTCTGGGTGCAGATGTGACTCATCCACCAGCTGGAGATGGCAAGAAACCCTCAATTGCTGCTGTAAGCCTGACAAACCTCTGATATTTTAAGACTGATTGTTAATTGCATAGTGCCAAGTAGCACTAATACCACAAGTGTGACAATTCTAGTACTTTCCCCCCTTTTTTTAATCCATGTCATATAAACTTAAGTCTTTAAAGGGTTAGTTCACCCAAAAAGGAAAATTGTCAGTAATTACTCACCCTCATGCCGTTCCAAACCTGTAAGACCTTTGTTCATCTTCGGAACACAAATTGAGATATTTTTGATGAAATGGAGCCCTGAACTTTCTGACCCTGCATGGACAAGCAATGCAACTAACCAATCAGGTTGTGAATGTATCATCATGTCTATAGGTTCAGTATCTTTAGGTTTTTCCTTTTTGGTTCAGACCAAATGAACCAAACTATAATTGTGAACACACCCTGATAGCTTTCTGACCTCCATAGACAGCAACACCACTATAACATTTGTCGTCTTCTCATTTTGTTTTGGATACACCGCTTGTTCCCTTAGTGAAATCATGTTGCATAGCGTTGCATCTTGTCATTATTTTGCCAGAATTTTCATTTTTGGGTGAACCATCCTTTTAATAAAGCTTTAAACATCTCAGAGCTGGGTGGTCCTTTAAATAATAATAATAAAAATCTAACTATAATTTTTTTTTAAATATAAATTTTAGGTTGTTGGCAGTATGGATGCCCACCCAAGCCGATACTGTGCCACGGTGCGGGTACAACAGCACCGTCAAGACATCATTCAGGATCTGGCCACCATGGTGAGAGAGCTGCTGATCCAGTTCTACAAATCCACACGCTTTAAACCAACGCGCATCATCTACTACAGAGACGGGATCTCAGAGGGCCAGTTCAACCAGGTAGGCTTCAGGCCTATACTTTTGTCCAACGCTTGGTAAGTGATTCTGAGACTATTTATTTAATTTTCATTGTCCTGTATTGTCTATGCAGGTTCTGCAGCATGAACTTCTGGCTATTCGTGAAGCCTGCATCAAGCTGGAGAAAGATTACCAACCAGGCATCACCTTCGTTGTAGTGCAGAAGAGACACCACACCAGGCTCTTCTGCATGGATAGAAATGAACGGGTTAGATATTCTTCCTATATTTTTCAATGCAGAAGTAAGCCTATAGGGAAGACTTCCAGTTCATTAGCCACTATAGAGAAATGAGAAGAATACCAACGTGCAGTAAATGGTAAAACTGTTTGCACTACAAACCAGTGTGTTTATAATTAAGGTAATACATTAAAATAATATGGTAGGACACACCAATTTGCAATATCATGCAGCGAAACAAGCTGTTTTGTACAGCTAAAAATAGCTGGACATTGACAAGACCAAAAGCCAGACCCATAGAATTTACAAATGACCTGTGGTTTTTGCAAACATCTTGCAAATGTGAAAAGCCTTTGGTTTTTTTTATTGGTAAAGAATCATTTTTTTTAGAATTTATTTACAAGCACGTGTCCTTGAACAAATTGTTTGTTAAATTATGACCTTTTCTCACTTTTTAAAATTTGTCTTTTAAATTTGCTGTTTATATTCAAGGTTGGAAAGAGTGGTAACATCCCTGCTGGCACCACAGTTGACACCAAAATTACTCATCCATCTGAGTTTGACTTTTATCTTTGCAGTCACGCCGGAATTCAGGTACCATTGAATATTTCAAATGGAATCCTAATGAAAGGTCAATAGAGAATTCATAGACTTACTATGTAAAGTGAGTGCTTATGAATTCTTTATTCCTAATTAGCAGGACCCTAAATGAGTGGAGGTTAATTGGCTTTGGTGCTGGTGATCATTATGCTTGTCTAAGAGTGTGTGATTTCAGTTCTTCATATTTGCTGAATCTCCACAGGGAACCAGCAGGCCGTCCCACTATCACGTGCTGTGGGATGACAACCATTTCACCTCTGATGAGCTGCAGGTCCTTACCTACCAGCTGTGCCACACCTATGTTCGCTGCACCCGCTCTGTCTCCATTCCTGCACCAGCATACTATGCCCACCTGGTGGCGTTTCGTGCTCGCTACCACTTGGTTGACAAAGAACATGACAGGTACTGTGTACTTGGATATAGTAAATGAGTAAAGATTGTCCAATTTTTATTTTTACATCTAACTTACACTACCAGTCAAAAGTCAAAAATGAAAAGATTTTATTTTTTTAAAGTCTCTTCTGCTCACCAAGCCTGCATTTATTTGATTCAAAAGCAGCAATATTGTGAAATGTTTATTAAAAAAGGTTTATATTATAGAAATTAATACTCTTTAGCAAGGATGCTTTAAATTGATCAAAAATGATGATAGTCATTTCTAATGTTACAAAAGATTTATATTTCAGATAAATGCGGTTCTTCTGAACTTTTTATTCATCAAAGAAACCTGAAAAATTCTACTCAGCTTTTTTTCAACCTAATAATAATAAATGTTTTTGAGCATCAAATAGGCTTGGGCGGTATCCAAATTTTGATACCGTCAAACCTCCTCCCTATTTTACCCCGGTATACGGTATTACCGTGAATAATAAAAAAAATTATGAGGTAAGGCTCAGACAGCGTCACCAAACTGTTGGCTTGTGCCTATACCGTTCAGAAACTGAATACCAAACACTACAACAATGTTAACAACTTTTATTAACAACAAATAGCAGTTTATAAAAAAAAGTGCAAATACAACAGTCAAACAGAATAATATTAACATAAACATCCTGGGGTGCGTTTCCCGTAGAACGACATAACTCGCTGGTTAACCTCCATACGATGCATTGTGGAAATGAACTAGCTCACGAGTGTTTCCCGAACATGGTCGCATCTCCGTCGTTTGAACCACATTAGTTCAACAATATAGGGCCGTTGTTAATGACGTAACCGAGTGATAACTTCGGCTATTTAACTGATTAGAGATCTCAAAAATGCAGCTATATTGAACATGGCACCTAATGACTCATTTTCTTCCCCCCCCCCCCCCCCCCCCCCCCGTCATTACACTTTATTTGATGTTTGATTCATCACGGGTTCCCTCTTACGTCATACACCAGGGTTCCCTCAGGCATTTGTGCACAAGCACTACTCATAAACGGTGCTTATGGGACGCACAAAGATACAGAATGCATTTATGCATAATGCATTTATATTTAGTTTAAATGGAAGATATAGATTGTGACGCTGTTTGCGACTGTTTGTTTGAACTGGTGTCGGGAAACACCGAATCGTTGAACTATGTTGGTAACGACGGAACTTGCGACCATAGTTGGCTACGATGCTTTTGGAAAACTCGCCATCTCTCTCTTTCTCCTCCACGCTGTCACGTGATGACAACCACGCAGAGATGCGCTCAATCGTCACCCGAATCTGCAGCTTCAAATAAATTATCCACCCGCACCTATATTTTTCTCTGATTTAGATAACCGCACCCGATCGTCATATTACACTTATTGTAATTCTTAGTTTTGCATGATGAAACAGGGAAAAAGTCTCCGCTCGCGGCCGTCTTGCCAGTCAAGAGGTATCGATCTCCGAATGCGACGTAATACTGAGGAGAGTAAAGATGGATAACTCCTAAAGCATATTTCCATATAAATGCACGGCTAATTCGTTGTTTTGTCGCAAGTGAAAAACAATATTAACCTTCTAGTTGTAAAAAGAGCCTCATAAGAAACATTAATATATAAGAATCTCACATTCGGAGATCGACACCTCTTGACTGGCAAGACGGGCGCGAGCGGAGACTCAAACAGTGAAAGTGAGTTGTTCAAAAACATTCTTTTAAGTAAACTCTGTGTACACAAACAATGTTCTCAATGCTCGAGTTCATGTGTTGAGACCCAGGCGATACTTCGAGCAAAGTTTCATGGTGTGTCGAGCCTTCTTAGTATTGTAAAAATATCGATTTTAATGCGCTCAAAACTATGCCCCTAGTTCTACCATTCACCGGTCACTGACCACAAAACAAAATCGCGGTCAATCTCAAAAACGGCTCGTTTGTCGTAATTATGCTTTTAGATATAAGTTTGTCTCGTTTACAGTAAAAAAAAAAAAAAAAAAACAGCCCAGGTTGCATTTTGGCAACAGTTATCCTTTAAGTATAGAGTTGGGAATCGAAAATCGATTCCAATTCTGGAATCGGATACTTAAGATAAAGAATCAGATACTTGTTATAAAATTCAAATTTCAATTCCTCGTTTCGATTCCTGGGTCATTTTTCCATTTGGCAATATGCCAGGACCTTCTGTGCAGGCAATCTGCCACGACCTTACTTGGTAACGTAAACATCTGTCTACAAGATGGATCGCGGGAAGCGCTCAAAAGTGTGCCTACACTTTGTAAAAACCGAAGACAAAGCTACCGCTGCACGCAAACTTTATCTGAGAGACCTGGAAGGATGTTTTTTTTTTCCGCTCCAGCAGAAATGTATGCTATTTTGTCCCACTCCCGCCCACATAAAAGCAACCTATAGCCCCACGGGAAGACAGGTATCTACTTCATCTCTTGGCTGCTTGCGCGTGCCTAATGTATTAAGTCCGCTGTTGATTCACAAAATATTCATGATTTCGGATCCATAGTATTTTTGCGTGAAATTTCTAAATATTTGCATAGTTGTCAAAATGAATGTCTTCTGAGTGTCCTGCTCACCCATAGAGGTGGATCTTGTAAGGGTCAGTAGTGTTTATGCACATTAGCACCAGCATAAACAGATTTAGAATGTATTCACTGTATTTTTCATTTGTTTGTTTTATTTATAATAAACACAAACAGTAGATATTCAGTCAGTCCAGGTAAAAAGGACCGGTTTAGTGAGTGGTCTTTTGGCATCTCCCTGTTGAATGTTTGAGAGGTTCACTTACTTAAGAAAAAGTAATCTGAAGTTGTGAAGAATGTCTGAATGAAAGAATTCAGGCGCTTTAAATCTGTATATGTGTATATACACGTTAAAAAGTTCGAACTGAGTAGAGGCTTTTCTTTTTAATTCAAAAGTATAGCTTTAATTTAAAGTTGAATAGTTTTTTTTAACATGCAGTAGAAAAACAAAAAAGGCAAAACAAATGTTTTGGTAATAAAAAAGTTTTAAAAATAAACGCCTTTAGAGGAAATGTCAGGCATAGGGGGCCTTGCAAAATTGGTTACTGGTGTAAAAAAAGGTTGAGCAACCTTGTAATAAACTAATATGTTGCAAGCAAGGTGTCACGAGCAACATATCTAAGCATCTGCAGTTGGTTCACCACGTCGAAATAAAATAAAATAATTTTTGTTTGTTATTTGAGCTGAAACTAATGGCACTGAAAATAAACATGTTTGATATATTAATGCTTGACTTTTGTTGTTGTTTACTAACTGGAATCGAAACTGGGAATCAAAAAGAATCGGAATTGATAAGTGGAATCGATAAAATTCAAATGATACCCAACCCTAGTTAAGTAACATGAGAACATGTAGAGAAGGCTGTGTAGCTGTATACCTCTTTGATATACATTTTCTTTGGTCTGCAACAGACAACTTATTCACATTTATTTCCTTACACAGCTGGTTATGAGTTTTGTTTTTTAGTTTTTTTCTCAAATGCAAGGCCTTTTTCATTGTACATTATTATACTTATAGATCTGATGTTATTTGTGGTGTTTTTGTTTGCCGGCAGTGCTGAGGGCAGTCACACATCAGGTCAGAGTAACGGCAGAGACCATCAAGCCCTGGCCAAAGCGGTGCAGATCCACCAGGACACACTGCGCACCATGTACTTCGCCTGAACATAGCAAGAACCAAGCCCCACATCCTGAAAACAGCACGGTGTGTGTCTGTGTGTATTTTTCTGTGTTTGCCTCAAGTGTATACATGAGAACCTTCAAACGGGGGAAAAACCCAAGAATCGCCATGCTGTTAGGTTTCCAATTGCCCATGTAGTCAATTTCCGTACATACGAAATATCCATGATTTTTTTAGAACTGTAATATGTGAATTTATTAATTTATCTTTTTTTTTTTTTTTCCTTTTGTTTGAAAGGCATGGTTATGTGTGTCTCTTGTACATGTGCATGTCGGATTAGAGGTTAACACATGTTTACATAGTCAATCCAAAAATTCAGACTATTTTTACACTGAAAAGTTACATTTGCATCCGGGTGGGCTTGATTTAATACTATTGCCAAGGCTGGTGATGGAGACTGTTGAACAGTAGTTTTTACAAACTCTTCAAACCAATGGGTTCGGGTTAGTTTAGGACAACACAGATCAGGTTCAGGGGTTGTGGGGATGCAGTTTCCACAGCTAAATTATTTATCAGCAAAAGCAAGTGCACTGACCAGTTGGGGACTTCAGGACAAAAGTACTTATCCTGTTTTGTTTCATTTATTTGTGCTAATATGATTTTTTTTTTTTATCGTGGTGTCATTTATTGTTCAGTCCTGGGCTCAGTCATCCTACTGTACCTGTCTGCCAATGACGTGATCGACCGAGCGCAATCACGCGCTTGTATCATGAAATTTGAACACAGTATGTGCAGAATCAAGAATGCATTTGGAAGTGAGAATGTAGGAATTGTTCTGACAATCAGTTTTAGGCGCTCTGCCGCTCATATGAGACTGGTTCTCATCAGTGACACCCTCCGTTTACCTGTGCCAGTGCGGAAACAGCTCTGTAATGGATAATTGTCATGAAAAGTACTAATATCTTGGGGCTCTAAGCATTTAGATGATGAGATTATCTTGTACGTATTTAAAATTTTACTGCCATGAGCATTTCTATTTGTTCGCTGTGATTGTAACCTAAGGTTTCAGCGGGTTGGGCATATGAGTTAAATTTTATAAACACATCAAAAATTCCCTTAAGGAAAAAATAGCATCTCTTTTTAAGCACCTGTTCTGAAATTTTCATTTTGATGTTGTCAAAAATCTTCCCCACATTGAAACACAAAGCCAATTTGGAGCCCTGTGATTTGCTTGGTTCTGTACGCTGTTTTCAATGGTGAAGTTTGACTATACTATGCTGGCCAGGTTTAAAGCTGTCATCGCACTCCAGCTGGCCATACAGGCCATCGAGCCTTTTTTTGTTTCGTTTTTTTTTTTAAAGAACAATACACATACATTTGCATCGACACACAGTCAGAGTGAAAATTTCAAATGCACCTTAGTAGTTTTTCGGTTTTCTTTTTTTTTTTTTTTTTTTTTTTTAAACAAGAATCTCTAGCTTATAACTTAGAGGTTTTTTACAAATCCCTTTTTAACACTCAATTTTTTTTTTTTTTTTAGATATATAAACTTAAATAAATCTAGTTTTTCTTTTAGAGATTTCTTTGTAGAAGTTCCAGGCCATTAGGCGAGTGATTAGCTTTTTAATTCCTTAACCGAATGGAAACGTTTTAGTTTGAGTCCAAACGTAGTTCAAATTGAAGCGCAATACGTTGTATGTGTCGGTAAACTGTTTTCGTGTGAACAGTCTTATCCTTTCTAAAGCATATCATCATGTATAGTGAGTCTTGTTAATGAACTGTAAGATCACTTCCCCAAATAATTCTTCTTCAATTTTAACTTGAAACTCTTGAAATTTTTAACCATCTTTTTCTAACTATGCATTCTTAACCAAGAGATTTTAGTGGTATGTTTGTGTATATGAATTATAAATATAGAACATTTGTAATGTAGTCATTTTCACGCTGGGTACTTTTAGTAGTGTAAATAGTGCGAACCCTGTACCCACTGTAGCAGTATTAGCTTACAAAGTAATCTATTTTTATTATCAACAATTGGATGTTCTTTATATGGCTCTCAATTATTCCTGTTAGCCGAACAAGATTACATATGTACTTGTAGTTAATGTCCTACCATTACTGAAGCACAACAGGACATTAGAATTGTAGGTGCTAGAGTTTATTCTTGAGACTACCATTTTTTAATATCTTGTTTAACTTCAACTTTTAAACAAGAATCACAGACTGGTCAGAGAGCTTAATGGGTATGTTTGGTTTTTGATCTGGTGAAATCTGACACCCTGACCCTCTTTTTCTAAACCCAACAGACTGTGTATAAGGGGCATTTTAATTTACCTTCAAATACTTGACTAGAGTTATGTTGTTATTTGGCGCTGATCTCGTAACTCGTGAAAGTAGATGCACTTTGAAGAGCAACGGACACAGACCCCTAGCTCCTGTGTGTTATCTGGGTGCAGTTGTGTGGAAATGACTAGATGTCCTACCTCTTGTTACCTGTTACTTGTATTATGGTAACATTACCGCACTGGTCATTTCCTCATAATTGCACTAGTGGGGAACGTCGTCTTTTCGTCCTCTGAAAGTGAAAGTGGTAGATCTTGAACACTTGCTCTAAATGGCATCTTTAGTTCATATTTGTTCAGAGGCCATACCTGCTGCCATTTAGCCTGATAGATGATTTAGCATTGCTGTTATTTTATTATGATAGTTTTAAGCTATGTATTCAAAGCTACAACTGAGTGCTGCGAGTTTCAGATGTCAAACATTTGATGTTTCACAAGACATGAATCCAAAAGATCCTAATATGCTTTCCGTGAATAAGTGGCTTAATGCTTTAAATGTGCACCGTAAGCTATAAAAAGTTGTTTAGTGAGTTCCAGTTTTATAATTTCCTGTCCTTTTTAAATTGCAGCGTGTTGTCGCTTTATCCATACACTTGTTTGAATGTGTGCGTTACGTAGGTTTCCTGTTTTTTTCTAAACTTTAAAAGTATTTTTCATATAGCATCAGAAACAAGAGGTGAAATCATTGCTCAAACTACTACTTACAGCTATTCTCTGGAACAATCTGATTTTCTTTTCATCTCTCATCCTCTTTACCTGCTTTAGTTAAATGTTTTTAGAAGTTACTGAGTTTTTAGTGTTTTAACCTTTTTGAAATCAGCACCTTAGTCAAAGGTCTACAACATATGCAATTTCTCAAGTATGAAATATGAGATGTTTTTGCACTATCAGAAGAGGTGTTACTAATTTGCATACTGGTGGACAGATTGTGAGGTTATAGAGATGAACCATAAATATTAGAATAGTCTTGGCCTTGTTTATTTCTTCATATACAATCATATTGGCACTAATCTATTAAAAGTCAACAGATGTAAGAAGGTCTTGAGTTCTTTCACTATGCAAAAACTCATTTCCATTCAGAACCGTCACTCTGTTTATACATGGGGGTCAAATTGTCAGATTTTGTCTGTAACATCTGTTTTGCATACCAAATTGAGTTAGGGGACTTGGAAGTCCTGCTTGTGTGTACTGTTTGTCTTGTTGTTTTTCATTCCCTCCTTCCACAATACAATCAGCTGATGTTTTTAATAAGGAATCTGATGCAAAATAAATCCGTTCAAATATCTGCGAATGTCCAGGCCCAGGATCAAGGGAGGAGAATGAAGTACGGTGCTGCTTTTGTAGAGATTGTCGTGTTAATCTATGCTGCAGCATCTCTGTTTCAATTCTTACAAGGCACATACAGTGTTAACTGAATTGAAATGGTGCCTCAATTTCCCTGGAAACTTTGAATTATTTATCAATGTTATGCCATTAACATTATACATGTCTCTTTCGTCATCCTTTTTTTTAAATATATATATATAGTTTTGTCTTTTGCTGCTTGAGTGAAGCTTTGTATATTGCTTGGCGAAGTGTTCTAGTTCTGTGTGGGGTTACAGTGTCCACATGCCTCTTCGCTTTACACCTTATGGTTTGAATAAAACTAGTTAGTCGCTTTGAATTTTAGTTGGTGCCCCGATGAAACGTTTTCTTCTTCATGCCAGACAAAAAAATGCCAGTCTCATTACAAAACAGTCCCCCCAGCTTGATGATCAGAGGTGGTTTTTTAACCTTAAGACATTTTACTAATGTATTTGCATTAGAACTTTGCACTATAGTGTTCTGAAGCAGAAATGTAAGCCTCTTTCTACACACCATGGTAGTTTTGTTACTGTACTCTTTGCTTTTTGATTCCTAAGGTGGCGAGTTTTAAAATACGCCATCTTACATTCTGCTAAAACCATAAGGACACAAACGAACAGTTTGAATGTACTTCATACGCCTGCATACTATTTAATCATCCATGTTATTTTCATCTGTTGGCTCCACTTTGTTTTATGCATGCACGTTTAAAGGGAACCCTGGGTATTAATACTTGTATGGCTTAATGCAATGTAAATTATGTCCCTTACTAAAATATGTCGTAGAAAATCTGAAAGATTTCACATCACTATATATATATATTTTGCACTACGGGGGCGCCATTATTTCGTTGACGTCAAATGGTTGCACTCGGTGAGCTACTGGCGCTGCCTTTCGCTATTTTTACCGCAACACAACTCTGAATACACCTTGAAAAATCAAATAGAGATGCAATGGCAGTTGTAATTTTCAGCCAAAGGGCAACAAGAAAAGCAATGCAAGTACTGTTTTCCTAGCGATAAGAAGAGCAGAAAAGAATGGAAAAATGTCTGTGGATGAAATAAAACTTCCTAAAGACCTGCATCTGTGTTCTCTCTACTTCAGCCCTGATGCCTTTGAGGCTTTTAGTAGAACACAGCTACTGAAAGAACTTGCAGATAATGTAAACATGATGCTGCGGCCACTAAAGGAGTTTTTCTCAGCACAGATTTCACTCAATATCTGTGCGTTTAGACTCTTTTTAGGGAAAATCAATGGTATTTTGCTTATATCCAAAGCTTTTTCAGTAGTGCCAGTAGCTCACCAAGTGAAACCATTCTACCTAATCAAAATAATGGTGCCCCCATAGTCCAAAATATCTATAAAACTATGTGAATTTTTAAAATGTAAATCTTTCATGGGTTTTCAACTACATATTTCAGTGAGAGACATCATTTGCATTACATTAAGCTATACAAGTCTTAATACCCAGGGTTCCCTTTAAAGCAGCATTAAATCGTTGGGCTTTTATCCATGCAACTGTATCTCAACATTCATGGTTGTGATGTACAAAATTAACCGATATGGGCAGTTGATTCAGAATACACACTGGCACAAAGATCCTCGTATCGCTGACGTTCGTGGTGCTGTAATGTAAAAAGTGTACATAAGGCAACGTTTTGGTGTTTCGTGTTTTTTGCCATGGATGTTTGCCGGAATTTCCAACCTCTAAAGGGTTTCTGAGCTATACTATAATACCCATGTTCATATATCCACCCAATAAGGCAAAATCATGTTTATCGAAGCCCTTTTGCTTAACCAGCTTTACTTGCTGAGCCTCAGTTCATTGTGTGCACAAACGAAACCAATCTAGTCAGTTTCATTACAGGTCAGTTGCCGTTTCAGCTAGTTATTATTGGGGTATGTTAGCATTCAAACACTTTTTAGCATTTTATTTCCCCTTTTCAAGTTCAAAACCATGACCAAAATTGTGAGGGATAAAAATATCACGCGGTATTCAGTTAAAAAAAAAAGGAAAAAAAAGAGCACAGTTCCATTAGTTTATTACATGCTAATGTTATTTATTCAAATATGAGCATGAAAATAGGGTCTTGATTTATTGGAATAATTGAGAGCTTCATCACGACCTGGCTTTTTAAACCAACTTTTGAAAAACTACCTCAATAGTGTCAGGTGCTAACGTTAAAATATCCCTTATACATATATGTATATGTGCTCATGACAAAGAACAATAATTGTGACCAAACAACACAAGCCTATACTGTGTATTAAGTGTTTTTAAGTTTTCTTTCGCTCTTTTAACTGATTTTTAAATGTATGGTGGATCAACATGAGGGATGTTTCAGCATGTAACAAAATTGCAGGGGACCAAAATTGGAACGTTTCCCTTTTATAAAATGCAGTGATAAATACTCATCAGATTTTGGAGGTTCATCAAAATCATTTTCCACTGAGCTATAGACACAATTCAGGCCAAGATAATTGCCAAAACATGGTGGTTGAGTTCTTTTCTAGTTCTGGACTGGGTTGAGTTGAGTTGATCTGGTATGTGGCAGTGTCATCCCCATGTCCATCACTAGCATTGTGCCATATAATGGATAACACACTGGACAAGAAACGTCCAATGACCACTGCTCTGTTTAATGTATGTTTGGAGAAACTGACAACAATTTCTTACGAAGCAGCTTGTCAACCTGTGTCAAATGGCAATTGAATCATCGTTGAGCTTTACTGTCTTTGGAGTGCTAGCATTATACTTGATTCTTCTACTTGATTTATATCCAGTATTGCAATAAAGATGTTTCGCACTCATTAGATCCTGATCCGTTTAATTGAAAGTTTCACGGCGAGTCTGCGATAAGCTATTTGTAATAAACATTGTCATGCGAGACTTCAGACTTTGTAGACGTGTATTTACCTTGCTACATTTTATGAAGGGAATTGATTTGATGTCTCTCAAACTCTGATTAAGGATGCGTCCTAATACACTGGCATTTGAGTTCTTGAGAGGTAAATATTAAGGTACAAAAAGGTTGTATGAAAAAAAAAAAAAAATCAGATTCTTGTTTTTCATTGGTGAGCTTAAACGTCCAGCATGTTTTTTTTCTTTTTTGTTGTGTACGTGTGCCTTTTTTTTAAAACTCTCCCACCCGTGATCGAGGGACTATCCTTTTGATTTGATACTCAGCGCCACATTGAATAATTTATACATTTATCATGCAACCTTGAGTGAATGCTGCATAGAATGATCAGTATTTGTATTTTGCACTTTCTAAGCAGTTTTAAAGGATGCCCTGTTGTAATTGGGCACACAGACTATTTAAGACGAGGTATTTTCTGCTACAATAGGAATTCTAAGGAACCATATGACTTCGAAAATAAAGTGTATAGATGTGAAGTACCTCATAAGCCTGATAAATGCTGCATAAACTTCATTTATTGTTCTTTTGTGAACCTCATTTCAAACAGTTTCCCCTATAGGGAGGTTTGACGGCCACTAAACTCTGCAAGCGCCTTCAGATTGATGTGATTGACCAGAGCCGCCGCTATTTCAAAGATTAGCAGTCATGCACATCGAATGCAATTTCAGTCATATTCACTGACAATATTACAAGCTTCTAGCTTTATCATGACTATTAGATATGTAGTGACGTCTCGCAGTCAAAAGTTACAGTTGACTCAGGTATCGCCATTAAGGGCTGTATCTGCTTTTTGCCTCTTGTCCTCGATTCCCCTCACCTGTGTCTTAATGTAGCCTTAGAACTGCATTTACGGATGGAAAAAAAGAATATCTGGCCTTAAAATATGCACTATTAACCATAACATGCAAGTCACTACAAATCAGGCCATACGTTTTTGCCATAAAACTACCTCCTGAGAATGTAGGAGTGTCCTGGAGCTGACAGATGGCTTTTTCTTCCCTCCAAATTGTACTTTGTAAGTTGACAATCATCTTTTTCTTTGCTTTTTCTTTTTTTAAGTAAATAACAAACAGATTGAAATGAACTTCCAGGACACTCTAGTTTTTTTTTTTTTTTTTTTTTACTTTTTTACTTTTTTGTCCACGTCCATGCTGATGGAAAAGCCAAGCGACCAAAGTTTCTGTTCGAAGGTTTTCTTGCACTGTTGTGGTGTCAAACCTCCCTCTCACATCAGCAATTTATCTTTCATTTAACCTTGTGTTTGCTCCTTTATAACATGCCAAATTAAATTTGTTGTCATTCCTGTCATGAAGTCTTTAATTTCACAATTCATGTGTTTGCATTCACTGCTAAGCTCCTTGTTGTTGTTTCTTGGTAATGTAAAGTGTGAGCTTTTTTTTTTTTTTTTTTTTTTTAAACAAATAAAATTACAAACCAAGATATGCTGTAAACCCTGCTAAGACATAATGTGAAAACGTATCATTTAATATAGCTCACTTTCGCTTGACTGTGTATTGCATCATTTAATAAACTTAATTTCCTCTGACTGTTGCGTCTTGTGTTTTTATGCTGGTTTTTAACATGTAGCTCTGATGTTTTTGGACATGCTGGCCTCTGCTAATGTCTGGTTCTCCCTGCTGCTTTTGCCAGCTTTTTTTCCATTCCTGTTTGCTGAGATCATGTTGGACTTTAAAATCCCTCAACACTTATGTTTTCGAGATCGCCAAACAACCATCTGTAAGTAAACGCAGATTGTGTGGATTCTTGCAAACCCCAAAACAATGTTGCCTGAGGCCAAAATGGTGTTTTCTCTCTCTTCTCACATTTCAGTCCAAAGCTAAGCTTTATGCTGTACAGTTTACCTCAAATAAGTAAAAGTTAGGGTTTTTAAGGACAAGCCTTCCTTCGAAAATAATGCCTGCCTCGGATTTTCTTATAAACCCCGTCTCTCCTTCCCCCTTCAACATCAAAAGGAAAAAGTCACGTTCACAGACAGGGAAACCCTCCTTAAAAAGTTTACAACGGTCGTGTTTCAAAACTTAGTACACATCTGCGCAGTGTTACAGAACGTATGTTATTCCGCGTTGTCTAAAATGCTGTCTAGATAGGCAGCTCATTAGGTATTGACACGCGCCCATTCTTCCAGCTGATCAAAACTCCGGAGCTGGAAGATCACATCTCAGAATTTTTTGTTTTACTGTCACTTTTATATAAAACGCCCATCATCTACTAAGTATATTATTGTTGTGTTCGTGAAAATAACTAGTCTAGCAACCAGACAAATGAGCTGTGAGCAGCTTTGAGTTGAGCTGTGAAGAGCGAGTCAGATTTTCCAATAGCTCATTTATGAGAAGCACGCGAGCTCGTTTTCTGCCTGCTGGTCTACAATAGTCTGTGTCTGTGAGGTAAGTTTATCTGAAACTTTGGTTTTAATATTTTAAGGTGTTAAATTGTTTTGCTTCATTTGTTGGTTGTGAGCTCAAAAGCAAAAACGCTGTTTTAAAGGAATTTTCCCTCATAAACCGTTTCAGTGGAAAGGACATTTCTACGTTTTATAAACTGCACCGAAATTCGCCAGAATGTAATGTGAAGTCAGTAGTTAATATGTTTTTAATTCGTAAATTAAAAACTATTTTATTTTAGAATTTCGTCCGTTTGCGTTGTTTGTTTGTCAATAACACAAATTTTACGTCGGTCTTGAGTGAGAACAACTAGTGGACTTGTAAAACGATGCATGTAATGTAATGTACACATTGTTTCGATGTTACTTTCTACTATCCTAGCATAACAGCAGATACAACTAAGCAAGTTTTGTCTGTTTTCCCCCAAAAGTGTACATTCTCTGGCACTATAAAAATGTATCTGTTAAAGAATCACGACCAGCTCAACATAATTGCATAATCGTAATGGTTCGACCAACCTCTTGTCTGACCAACGACAGAAATGTTGAAAAAAAAATATTTGAAAGTATCGCTATTTTGCAATTTTTTTGCTATAGCCTAATAATTATAAATAACTATTCATGGGGTCCTTTTTTGGTCTGTTTGTTGGTCGAAACAGAGTACAGTACATTTAGCAGATGTCAGAATACTAAAACATCAAGAACAACACACTTAAACAACTTGTACAGTAAAAGATTTTACACCTGCTGCATGCCATAATCATAAATATACTTTAATAATGTATTAAATAAAAACAATAAATGAAAAATACGACAACATTATTCTCTATACACCTTATTTTTTACTGTAAGAGTTGGCAAGGCCATTTGTACATTTTATGGGTCTGGCTACCCTGACTAGTTTTGCTGCTTGATATTACAAAGTGTTTCTTACTTTTTTTTTTTTTTTAAGAGGGTTCGTAAAAGTTGTTTAAGGTGCTTGAAGTACTTAAATTTGACTTTTTAATATTTAAGGCATGGAAAACTCTTGAAAAAAGCAATGTTGAAAGTGCTTGAATTATTGAAAGACAATGTATCTATGAAATAAGCGTTCAATGAACGCATATCTATCATGTAAAATTCAATTCCAAAAACATCATACCGTTTTCGCTTACTTTTCTTTTTAGGAGCACTTGTCAAAATTTCATTAGCACCTTTTAATCAATAATCCAAAATTAGCCTTCCCATCACAAGGTGACATTTGACTCCTTAAAGTGATTTACAAGGGAATTTTGTTTTTACCTTTGTAATGGCATTTTTAGCAACTTTATTGAATGCATGTCATCTTTTGTTAATTTTTTCTCAAATATTTTTTAAGCTTTTGAAAATTTCTAATTAAAACAACAGAATAAGAACAAGTAGAATAAGAATAAGTTACCAATCAAATGAAATCAGTATTAACAAAATTAGTTTCTACTACAGAGGTGGTACAGAAGAACACAAAAGTGGCTTGTAGGTGTATTTTCATATGTTTAATGAGGCTCAGGGGTGGCATGAGTGCAATCAAATTCTTAAATTCGTGTTTTGAATACAGAAATCTTAAACGATTTAAATAAAATGTATTTTAAAAATGAAACAAAATCTGCCAGTAGGTGGCGGCAAGTCACTGATTTAAATTATTGAATCATATCATTAATGTGATTTAATAAACGGCTATTTAATTTAGGAATAAAGCAAGTGACTGTCCTTCGGCGCGTTCCAAACAGGATATATTGCCCTCCGTCATATTGAAGTCCTGAAATTTAATTTTACAGTATCTATACGAACCCTGTATTAATTATGAACACACTGGTTTGTAGTGCAAACAGTTTTACCGTTTACTGCACGTTATTCTTCTTATTGAAGAATAAGGAGGATAGCAGGATAACATTTTTGACCCCCTTCTTTTGAAATAAGATGGCATACGTAATTTGATATATATTTATATTGTATTTTTAGTGTTTGAGACTGTTAAAATAACTAGACTATAGCTAAAATAACTAGAGTTAAAATAAAATAAGACTTTTGCAGTTGCTGAGGCCACCCGTTTTATAAACTAAGAAATTGCTGTTTTTTCATAAATGTGCAGCCTTTTCATGCTAGAAAAAGATATTGCATTAACCTAAAGGATGCAGTGTGACCCCAAAATGTAGTTTCTTTTTTTTCATCAAAAAGAAAGTCCTTTCTTTATTAAGCATTGTATTGAGATCCTTTTACATGCGTCATACAGTATGATTACAGTGTCAGGAATATGGTTTTGATACATTCAAGCTCACATGGTGCAAGGACACTTAATTCTTTAAATACTGTTTACTTTCTGTCTAATATCAGCAGTATGCTGTTGCTCCAGGACACAATGAGAAGGGCTTGTTTGTCCTGGTGCCTTTTCCTGTTGTTTGTCTGGTACCCGGCGGACAGCATAGTGACGGAGCCTGAGCTGGAGGACTCGGACCGGGACTGGGACTGGGACTGGGGTTCAGGATTACACGAACTCCTAAACAGCTTTCCAGCTGACAGTCCGTTTGTCAGAGAGATGCCCGGCAGACCGGCCAACTGCACTCAGCGCTTTTGGCTGCCTCCATCCTCCCCTGTGTGCTGGGATGATATAGCGGGCCCAGAAGAGTTTGAGAAGTCACGCCTCCTCGTGCTGCAGAACAGGGCGGCACTGCAGGCTGTGTCCACATCTAGTGGTCTCGAGGAAGGGGGAGCATCCTATGATCAACAGGCCAAGGAGGACATGCAGGGTGTCCAGGCTGACCATCTCGCTGTGGTCCAGACTGCTGATACAATGCAGAAGGTGTTCATGGATTTGGATGAAAAAAGGAAGGAGGGGAAAGAGCACTATACCTTCTCAAGGTAATTGAGTGATTTTGAATGTTTTCATGACAGATATGTTTGGATATTAAAAAAAATACAAATATAGGAAGACAACATGTAGGGGTTTATATGAATATATCTCTGAGAGGAACTGACCGCCTTCAGAAATGCCATTTTCTTTTCCTCTTACCTCCATATAATGCATATTAAAGTAGTGTTTATAAGCACAGCAAACTCTGTATCGCTGCTGTTTCATAAGAGCCTCCTTATGTCAGAGAATAAATTAGCATTTTCATTCAGCAGTACTGTCTGTTCAAAATAAATGAAAAACATTTCCTGTTGTACCGAACTCGTATCGAATCATGTCCCCAAAACCGGGGTACGTACTGAACTGTGACTTGTGTGTACCGTTACACCCCAAGTGGATATATTCATACATTCATTATTTATTCGTTTTACCATGAACCATGATAATGTCTCCATGACTAAACTGAAAGTTTTGAACAACTTCCACTATAGATTGAAATGCGACAAATGAATAAAAATAGACTGCAATGCATGCCTACTGCCCACAAAAAAGTGTTCAGGAATCTGATCAAATGAACTCCAGTTCCTATAAAAGTATTGATTTAAAAATGCTGATTACAGATATATAAATACTTTTTAATATTTACTGCAAAATATTCACAAATATATGGGCCATTCTACAGAATTGGTGCTGTCCCACAACCAAAAAACACATTTAAAAAGCATTTAAGTATAGATCTTACACTGTAAAAAACAATTTGTTGAATCAACTTAAAATAATTTGTTACCTGGCTGCCTTATTTTTAGTTCAGTCAACTCAAAAGTTAGACTTAGACATTTGAATTGATTCAACTTAAGGCAACTTTTAAGGCAGCAGGGTAACAAATTATTTTAAGTTTACTCAACAAACTTTTTTAGTTTTGTTTTACAGTGTAGATAATAAAAAGGTCTTAGTAAACAACTATTGAAAGCCACAATAATATTTAAAATATCAGTAAGCTTAATACATAAAATCATCATTTATCCAAGTGGTGCTACTTTCAATTGGGAGATGGTTGTCCCGAACTCCTAAATTTCAACTTATGAAAATGATATTGAAATAATTTTTGCATTTCATTGCATTGTTGTTTTTAAAAATATCTTTTTGATTTTTTTAAAGTAAAGTTTTTTTAAAAAGTATTTTTAAATATTTTTCTTGTAAAATTATCAAATTTTATGTTAAAAAAAAGTCACTACGAAACACTACTGAAATGCCATTTATCTATAATTACACACTTCTTTTGGGAAATATTGCATAACATTTAGTTTTTACATGCGTTTAACTGATCAGAACTGTGCTAGATAACCATGTGCTTATTAGCATCTTTGAGCTAGGTATCTAAAATTGTCACTACCGAATCAGTCTGATTAGAAAGTTTAAAAAGTTGAAATAATGCAGACTGAAGGCTTCATCAAAAGCATAAACCATTTTTAAAGGTTTTTAAGTTATCATTAACAATCAATTCCTCTGTTGAGAAATTTACTCCAGGAATCTGACTGTTGAACTCTATGGAGATAGTGGAAAGCGGCATATGACTGCAAAATGTGTTTTTTTTCTAAATCGAATTTCAGAAAATCTGTGAATTTTGAAACACATTAATCAATTGTTCTCTCTCTCTTCCAGTCTGAAGGAGCAAATTGAAAACACCAAAGACTCCATTGCTAAAAAGGAGCAAGTGGCTGCATTTCTAGAGAAACATCTGGCCAATCTGGAGAGGTCTTTGAACACTATGCAACTTCGACTGGCCCAACTATTTCCCCAGTAATTTAACTCACAACCCAATCTCTACACATGTAAAAAAAAAAATATATATATATATATATATATAATGCATGT
This sequence comes from Garra rufa, assembly GCF_049309525.1. NCBI lineage: Eukaryota > Metazoa > Chordata > Actinopteri > Cypriniformes > Cyprinidae > Garra > Garra rufa. Next base: position 24,256,865 of record NC_133377.1, read on the forward strand.
TTTTAAGACTTGTATGAGCATATACTGCATGCCAACAGCACCCTGTATTTCTCTTTTGGTACGTATTTTCCACTTTTTTTTTTTTTACTCCATTAAGTGAATTGAAATAATATTAGATACTGGCAATAAAATCTATTTTTATACCACCAGACTATAGACTGATGCCTAAAAATGTGACATACAATTATATTACGCTAAATTTGTCTGTGCTATAAAACAAGTGTTTTGCATGTCAGATTCTGATCACCATATTAAAAATAAGATTATCATGAACACATACTCAGCAAATGTATTTATTCAAATACAAAAAAACAAACTATTCAAGTTTTTAAAAACTATACAGTACACTATATAAATCTTCAGCTGCAGAGTCAAGTATGAATCAAATGCGTTTTTATCCTCAGTGGTTAAAATGTTAAAGCATGCCCCTGAAATATACCTCTAAGATACATTTCGAACCCTGAGAAAAACATTTTCCAATTTGAAGACATATAAGCAAGTTCTGATTGAATGGAATGGACTGTATAGATGTTTGGGTTTTCCCTAAACATACAAATCATGGTGTCAAGTCGTAATAAAACACCAATTACTCATGACAAAGCACCATATATCCAGTGCTTTAGTTGTGAGTCTGCAGTGGCTACTGAACATTTTGACACAAAGCATAGTGTAAGTGGGTGCTAAAACAAACGGACTACATTAAGTAAAACATGTACATTACCTCTCTAAAACAACAGAGGTGTAAAAGTACAACTCTTTGGGTGAAATGTCCTGATTTGTAAGACAATGTCCTATGATTTTACCCACTGTTTCAGTGAGGAAGTGGTCAGGACCAGTTCACAGTGATTTCCTCCCACTGGCTATACATCACTACAGGTTGTCATCGTCTTTTTCCATTTCTTCCAGTGACTTCAGATAGTCTCTGGCCAAGATTTTCTTAGGAAGGATGTCTAAAAATAGAAGAGACAAAACTGTTCACACACCAGTTGATTTAGTTTGAATAGTGTTTGTCATCATCACAAATGACCAGGACTCACCGGTTAAAAACTGAAATGTTTCCGTCTCCTCAGCTGCATTGGCCAGATCACTGTATGACAGTGTGTTTGTGTCTTTACCCGAACCATTTTTATATGAAGACAGAGCCAAGTGCTGGACAAAAAGCTCCTGTGAGATAATTATGAAAATGTTACATATTAATATAAATTTAAGTCAATGATATCCAATGAAATACACTGCCGAAGCCGTTTTCTTGTATTCTCACCAGTGTTTTTTTTTTTCGTTTTGCTATTATTTTTGGGGATGTGTAGAAATTAAATTAAAAATCTTATAATCACAAAAGTTTCTAGTTACTAGAATCCAAACACCTTTTCAACTAAAGTAACTAACTAAATAAGGCAGATACCCTGGCAACTGACCATTCATTAATAACACATGAAATTACCGTTGCTTTTGTTGTCAAGAAAAGAGCGTCCTGGTTAATACAGGACACATCGGGAGAACTTTTCATGATTAATCGCACCCTCGACATAGGCAGAGATATATTTTTACTGTTTGTAGCTTGCTCAACTTTCTCCTCCATGTTTTTTTCAGACATGTTCAGTTAGCAGCCGCTTAAGAGTAACGGAAGTAAATCCACGGGCTTTCAAAGAGACGTCACTGGACGACGGTCACATGGGAATTGTAGTTTTATGACGAATCGCTTGTAGTCCTTCCTTCGATAACGTACATAAGATTTCACAAAGCAGTTTGAAATTGTGAATAAATAATTTGATGTCTGAGAAAATGATGTATGTATTTGATATGAAAAGTAAACGTCAACTGCAGATTTGTACAAAAAATGATAAAATGTGACCCTGGACAACAAAACCAGTCTTATGTAGCACAGGTATATTTGCAGCAAGGAGGATGATGTTCCCTGAAGATATTTTGTGAATTTCCTACCGTAAATATATAAAAACTTAAATTCTGATTACTAATATGCATTGCCAAGAACTTCATTTGAACAACTTTAAAGGCGATTTTCTCAATATTATGATTTTTTTTTGTACCCTCAGATTCCAGTTTATCAAATCTATTATTAATATTAATTCAGCTTTCAGATAATGTATATAGCTCGATTTCGAAAATAGACCCTTATGACCCTTTTGTGGTCCAGGGTAACACATGTGATGTTAAATGATCAAAATCAGTGGCTTTTAACCTTTTTGGCTCCAATGTTTTCAGTGTAGCTAAAACAATATTTAACTGAATATTAAATTATATAATAAAATGTTAAAACAATATGTATACATTTTTTGGTTCGATAAAAACAGCACGTTTTGAGGGGGAAATTAAAATGTCATATTAATATTTTAACATTTTAATGTAACGTAGCTTAATAAAAAGCTTGATTTTTCATTTATTACAACTGTGTAAAGTTTTTCAATAGCCTACTAGTGTTTTAAAGTTTATTTAAAAAAAAAAAAAATTTAAGGCGATAAAAATGCTAATTGGCTTAAACTACGTTTCCCAAAATACCAGAGTTGTTTTTTTCCTTCTCGACAGTAGTTGGGCGTGTGCGCTACAGATAACGAATGAGCTTGGCAACGATGTTTACTACAGCCTTTAGGACTGCATTACCCACAATGCACCGCTCGCCGTTGTCAAAAGTCTTGCTTTCTTGGGTCACTTAGCGAACTCTGGCCGTGTCAACCAGCTAACTTTCTCTTATTTGACGGAATAATGCATTTGTCAGGCGCTGGCCTTGGGGAAATAGGGCACGGGCAGGGGCCCGGTGCAGGACCAGTGCCTGGAGGCTGCAATCCGCGTAAATTCAGCGAGAAAATCGCCCTGCACAATCAGCGACAGGCTCAAGACACCGCCGCTTTCCGAGAGGTTATGATGGACATTACTTCCATAAGGGTGAGTCTAACTCAATACAAGACATGTCGGGCTTATTTACGACAGTTGTCATATATTCATCCTGGATTGTTCCGTTGTAATGTTTTTGCAGCGGAAGTGAGTGCTTAAACTTTCAAACGTTATTTGTTTTGTTAGTGTCTGTTGTATTGATTCCTGACAACTAAGAAGTTTAGGTACAGCTATTGGCTTTTGTTGAAAAGTGCGATATCAGAAACAAACAAACAAACAAACAAAAACAAAACTTTGATTTAAACGCTTAAAACAGTTATGTTTGGGAAAGGCTACCTTGCTACAAATGAACCGCGTTCTCTCCAGCTAAAGCTAGATGAGCATATGTATTCACACGTGCAAGTCTTTTCTAAAATATTAATATACAAAAGTATGTATTTCTATTTTATACCCGAAACTTAACTTTAACTGGATGACCAGCTACTGATTTAGTCCATAAGATCCAACAGAAGGCAGCAAAGAAGCTAAAGTATTAAAAAGAGAAATAACAATCCACAAATAAATGCTTAATTCTTTGTAAATTAACTTGGTTTGATTTAATCTTTCTTTAACTCTGCAGTTGCATAATGTGACTCAATTAGTTACTTATTAAAATAGGGCTCTGTTTACATGTGATCATGACTTGTATGAGACAATTTTCATAGACCCTTGAAATATTATATGCACTAAATATGATAGTTGTAACTGAGCTTCTGAATTAAACAGTTCTGGCCGTGTAACTCTTTACAACAGCTGTTTATAAAGGTGTTCACATGAAAATAAGACTTTCATTGTTTTTTAGACCCTTCAAAATCAGAGCTACACCGTAAATGTGTTGGGATTAAATAGGACTTTTACCATCTGTATATGGACTTGTGATTCAGCAGGTCCACGTGGATTATGTCAACGCACATAAATAGCTTTGCCAGTCACTCATCTAGGGTCTGTTTCATATCAGTGCTGCAGACTGAGGGATCTGTAAATCCCAGGTACAATGTCTGTTTTACATTATGATGCAACAGGCATTTGTTTCCCGGAGGGAAAAGCAGTCTGGGAGAGAGTGAAATGAGATTTGCGTTTAACTCAGTGTTCGATGGCTGCTATTGGACTTGCATTCCCTCCTCAGGTTCAGGCTGAGACGATGCTTCATCCATATAACATAGATAAATTGGTGTTAAAGGGATGGTTCACCCAAAAATGAAAATTATCCCATGATTTACTTATCTTACTTATTATCCTTAAGCCATCCTTGGTGTTATATTAGATAATGTCCTGGCTCTTCCAAGCTTTATAATGGCAGTGAATGGCTGATGATTTTTGTTGAAGTCCAATAAAGTGCATCCATCCATCAGAAAAAGTGTCTGGGAGACAGTAAGATGACATTTGCGTTTAACTCAGTGTTGGATGGTTGTTATTGGGTTTGCATTTCTTCCTTAGGTTCAGGCTGAGAGAGTTCGGCAAACCGGAGACTTGGTCCCGTATTATGGAGGATCGCTGCCAAATGTCAATCAGATCTCAAGATGCTCCACAGAGACCCAGGTGTGGGATTTTGATTGTTATTCAGTATTCCTATCCTATTCTTTTAAATAAAGGAGAAATGATCAGATAATATGTTTTTTTATTTGAATGAATTTGATTTGATTTGATTTGCTTTTCTTCTATTTACAGTACCCAAGCTATCTCACCCAGCAGCTCCTAGAGGCAGATGAAGAGTACAGAGATGTCCAGCCCACTCCTTTTGGCAGACTGCACAGGAGACATGTATCCCCACTTTAAAAATGGCTGATAGTCTTACAGATTTATGTTTGTAGTATGAAAGTATGAACATTTCAACTCCTCAATCTAAACTAATCATTATAATTGTGTTACTTTAGATATGTTTTGTACTAATAACTGGTGTTGGTTAATAAATGTGTGCACAAAGATTGTATACAAAAAGCAGTTATGTGTAATAATGATAATTTTTACTATGCAAATTTAGATAGTGAATGTATAGAGTTGAGGTCAAAAGTTTACATGCACCTTGCAGAATCTGCAAAATGTTAATTATTTTACCCAAAATAAGAGGGATCATGCAAAATGCATGTTATTTTTTATTTAGTAATGACCTAAATAAGATATTTTAAATAAAATATGTTTACACATAGTCCACAAGAGAAAATAAATTACCATGTTTAAAATTTACATACACTTGATTCTTGACACTGTTTTGTTACCTGAATGACCCACAGCTGTTGGTTTTTTTTGTTTTGTTTTTTTTGTTTTTTGGTTTAGTAATAGTCCCTCAAATTCTTTGGTTTTCCAGCATTTTTGTGTATTTGAACCCTTTCCAACAATGACTGTATGATTTAGAGATTTATCTTTATGACACTTGAGGGACTCAAATGTGGATATTACAAAAGTTTCAAATGCTCACTGACACTTCAGAAGGAAAAATGATGCATTAAGAGGCAAGGATGTAAACTTTTGAACAGAATGAGGATGTGTAAATTTTTCTTATTTTGCCTAAATATCATATATTTTTATTTTATTTAGTACTGCCCTTCAGAAGCTACAGAAGAAAAAGCCCAGAGGACAAAATAAGTTAAATTTACCCTGAACTTTAAATTCAAAAAGTTTTCACCCCCGGCTCTTAATGCATCAATGTTTCCTTCTGAAGTCCCTCAGTGTAAAAAGATGGATGTCAAAATCATAGTCATTGTTGGAAAGGTTTCAAATACACAAAAATGCTGACTGTCTGTCACTATCACTAAACAAACAAACAAAAAAAACACAGCTGTGGATCATTCAGGTACAGTATTAAGAATCAAGTGTATGTAAACATTCGAACTGGGTCACTTTAATAAATTCAACCATTATGTTTTTTTGTTGTGGACTATATGTAAACATATTTTATGTAAAATATCTTATTCAGTTCAGTACAAAAAAAAACATGCTTTTTGTATTAACATTTTGCAGATTCTGCAAGGTGTATGTAAACTTTTGACTTCAACTGTGCATCTTTCAAAAAAAAACTATATGTATTCTTGCTAACCCTAAACCTTTCAACACTAATAATCATGAATAATCGAATAAACTACTTTTAAAATGCTTACACAGTAATCATAAACAGTTGTAGAATTCATGCAAAATGGTTGGTTGAAGCCTTAACTTCATTTTACAGTTTGATAGTGCTCCCTATCTCTCTACCCACCTCTCTCCTCCTCGAGGTCCTACCTGGAGAAGGTACGATTATACATAAAGTGTTCTCAAATCTACCATGATCACCACATTACATTTATGTGCTAAGCAATCATGTCATTTTCACAATGAAGTCACCATCAGATGTAATCATAAACTCTCTGAGCTTTTGTTTGTGCCAGTACTTTAAAGTGTTGCTTGTGTCCGAGCAGAAACTGGTCCGCTTGTTCTGCCACTGAGAAGAGCCAGATGGTCCATCTTCCTCTGACAGCTCTTAATAGGTAAACAGAACTTATTAGTGTCTAAGATCAGCTCTTGTGCATATACAATAATTGTATTCGTTGAACCCATGGATCTCTCTAATTGGGAATGAACATTCTTATTCTGGAAGATTGAGAGATTTCGTTTTCACTGGTTACTTTATAATTCTGTTCATCCTCACAGAACCAACTCAGACTCAGCACTTCACACCAGTGTGCGAAACACCCAGTTGCACGGCCACCCGAAATCTGTCCAAACCCTGAACCCTCAATCCAGACACCGTGGTGAGTTTAATTGTTGAAATGCTGCATTTTATTAAATAGGTATAAATTTCATTTTAGAGGGAAAGTTCACCCAAAAATGACAATTCTGTCATTAATTACTGACCCTCATGTCATTCCAAACCTGTCAGACTTTCGTTCAACTTTGGACTTCACATTTAGTTAAGATTGTTATAGACATTAACATAACATGAAAATATTGGTATTTTGTCTTAAATTGCTTGCGTATTTTAATTAAACTGTTTCTTTCAGGGTTTGCACATCCAGCACCACTAATTGAAGAAAATATTCAAGAGGAGACACAATCTCCCAAACTAAAGAAGGTATTTATTCTGCCTCATCCATATTACACAGATTACAAATTGTAGTTAAAGAGATAGTTTGCCCAAAAATGAAAATTATCTTATGATTTACCTCATCCTCAAGCCATCCTAGGTGTATGACTTTCTTCTTTCAGACTAATATTATTTAAGTTATACTAATAAAAATGTACTGACTCTTCAAATCTTTATAGTGGCAGTGAATGGCTGTTGATTTTTTTTTAATCCAATAAAGTGCATCTATCAATCATAAAAAGTACTCCAGTTGGCCCCATAGGGTGAATTAAAGGTTGTATCAGCGATTTCTAGCCTGAAACATAAAGTGTCAATTTCAGCTGAGCTTTCTTCACGATCCGCTCGCTGCCTGCCCCATAAATTGTCTGTGAAAAAACCGCGTCTCTCTGGTCAGCCTAGGGTCCGAGATATGCCAAAAAAACAATCGGCACTACCAACCTTTCCACAGATAAACAAACAGTGTTCCAACCAATCAGCGTCAGGGGGTTCGTGTTGTGGACTTTCGTACTGGTGCTGGGATGTGAGGGAGGCGGAGCGAAAGTCCACAACACCAAACCCCTGACGCTGATTGGTTGGAACACTGTTTGTTTATCTGTGGAAAGGTTGGTTGTGCCGATTGTTTTTTTGGCATATCTCGGACCCTAGGCTGATCAGAGAGACGCGGTTTTTTCACAGACAATTTATGGGGCAGGCAGCGAGCGGATCGTGATGAAAGGTCAGCTGAATTTGACACTTTATGTTTCAGGCTAGAAATCGCTGATACAACCTTTAAGGCCTTCTGAAGCAAAACAATGCATTTGTGTAAAATGACCATATCTAAAACTTTTTGAACAGTAATCTCTAGCTTCCGCTAACTGTCATATGCACGTTCATGACAGAGTGGCATTCCAGTGGATGACGTAGAACGTAGGTGTAGCATAAGCTCCGGTAAGAATATACTAGTCGTTTTATTTACAGCAAAGGAAAACCAGTCTCCTCTTGGCTTATATTGAAGTCCTCCAACATTTAAGTTTTGTACTTCTAATTTGTGATTGATCTTACACAAACTCATCGATTTGCTTCAGAAAGACTTTATCAACCCCCAGCACCATGTGGAGCACTTTTTATGATGAATGTATGCACTTTATTGGACTTCAAAATCTTAACACCCATTTACTGCCATTATAAAACTTATAAACCAGTTATATAACTCTGATTCTATTCGTCTGAAAGACGAAAGTCATATACACCTAGGATGGTTTGAGGGTGAGTAAATCAAGAGGTAATTTTAATTTTTGTGTGAATTCTCCCTTTAAACATTTTATTTGATTAAGTAAAGCTCATAATATCAATTGTCTTCTTTCGTAGTTATCCTCAATAGCATCATCAGGATGTGAAACACATGTTGTTCAGTAAGTTCCTTTTCAGTCCTAGTCATTAAAGGAGAAGTTCACTTCCAGAACAAAAAATTACAGATAATGTACTTTCCCCCTTGTCATCTGAGATATTCTTGTCTTTCTTTCTTCAGTCTTAAAGAAGTTGTTTTTTAAGGAAAACATTTCAGGATTTTTATCCATATAGTAGACTTCTGTGGTGCCCCGAGTTTGAACTTCCAAAATGCAGTTTAAATGCAGCTTCAAATGATTCCAAATGCGTCTGTAAACGATCCCAGCCGAGGAAGAAGGGTCTTATCTAGCGAAACGATTGGTTATTTATTTTTTTAAATTACAATTTATATACTTTTTAACCTCAAATGCTTGTCACTCTCTCTGCGATGTTCGTGAGTAGTCTGTGCATCTCTGGTTCAAAACAGTTAGGGTAGGTCAAAAAACTCTCATCTCCCTTAACTTCAAAAATCATTTCAAAATCATCCTACATCACTGTAGAAGTATCGACCTAGTATTTGCAAAGTGAACAAACATGTATACAAAAAAGGTAAAACAGCGATGTAGGACGATTTTGAAGTTGAGGGAGAAAATGAGATGGGAGTTTTTTCGACATACCCTAACTGTCTTGAACTGGAAAAAACAGGAGTTCAGGCAGAGCAAGACAAGATGAGCGTTTGAGGTTAAAAGTATATAAATTTGTATTTTTTTTAAAGTAACTAATTGTTTTGTTAGATAAGACCCTTCTTCCTCGGCTGGGATTGTTTACAGCCACATTTGGGATCATTTGAAGCTGCATTTAAACTGTATTTTGGAAGTTCAAACTCAGGGCACAATAGAAGTCCACTATATGAAGAAAAATCCTGAAATGTTTTCCTCAAAAAAAAAAAAAATTCTTTACGACTGAAAAAGACATGAACATAATGGATGACAAGGGGGTGAGTACATTACATAGTACATACATTTTTGTGCTGGAAGTGTCTCAGTTTTTCTTTTTAAACAATCTGTCTTTGCTCTTTTTTTTCCCCAGCAACTTCCCATTGCCTGATCAGCAGGTATCGTCCCTTCCTGTCCCATCAGCCCTCAGTACGAGCGGCTCTCTTCCAGACCTCTCCAGCCTCCACCTGCCTTCTCCTCTTCCCGTAGGCCAGGATTCAGAGCCCCACAGTGGTGTGGAACAATTAAGCAACACTTCCACACACCCTGACATTATGGCTGACTTTAACTTACCAGGTATGTTTTAGGATCCAGCAGTGTTTGAATTACATTAATCACTTTTTGATACAAAAATCTAATTTAAACTTGAAATTAGTCATAGCAATATTGTAATATTAAAGTTTCCACACAATTTTGTCTTTTTAGGTCTGTCCTCATCTCTTCAGGCATCTTTAAGTAATCCTTTGCTCCAGTCTTCACTCAGCAATCCCAACATCCAGACCTGTCTGAGCAGCCACTCCCTGCCCAGCTCTCTCAGCTCTGCTTCTTTGCGCCTGTCACTTAGCAACTCTTCCCTGCAGTCATCGCTCAGCAACCAGTCCCTGCAGTCCTCCCTTAGCAGCTCTTCTCTGAGTAACCAGTCCGTTCAATCGTCTGCCAGTCGCTGCAGCCACAGCAGTGGAATCGGTGGATCTCGCTCTTGCTCCTCTTCTTCTCTCTGTGGTTCTCCACGTGTAACTGGCCACACCCATGCCACCACATCCCGCAAGAGAGCCCAGCTCAGCCCACTCATTGTGCCCAGTGGTGGAGAGTCCCGCTGGCAGCATCCAAAGCAGTTCTCACCCACGGTGTCTCCAACCATGTCTACTGTATCCCAGGCAAGATATGAACATTTTTGAGAATCATGTTTGCTAACAGGATTTCCACAGGTTTCTTTAGTTTAAGTATAAAGTAATTTATTATATATAATGAGACATGACACAACAAAACAAGGCAGAAAATGTTATACATATTTTATATAATATAATTTTTTTTTTTATTATTCATCTAATATTTTATTTTAGCTTTATTTAAATGGCTAAAAGTGATTTTTTTAATATTTGTTGTTTTATTTAATATTACTGACTTAACAAATAAACAGATAAAATTATAAAAACGATATATTAAATATTTATTTATAATTGTATATTAAATATTATAAATACAAAATATATACATGTCACTGATTTTATATTTTATCTAATAAATATTTTATTGTTATTGATCTAATACTTTAGTTTATATATTTATTTATTTACTTTATTTTATGTATTTAATTTTTTTATTAGATTTTAGTTTTTATTTTCATTTTAATTACAGTTGTTTTTTTTATATTTCTATTTTTCATTTATTTATTTTTATTTAAGTTGTAGTAACTTAGTACTTATTTCAGCTGGTTTCCATTGCAGCATTTCAAATTGTCTTTAATATTGTTTATATTATTATTCTTACTTTTTTTTTAAGTTTTAATTTCTTAAATACACTTATTTTTTCAGTTAGTTACCAAGGCAACATTTGTATTTGACTTTGTATTTTACCTAATAATTAATTTATATTTATATTTATATATATATGTATATGTGTGTGTGTGTGTATATATATATATATATATATATATATATGTATATGTATGTATGTATGTATGTACATTTTACAGTTTACATTTTAAATTCACTTATTAATTTAATTTAAGGCCTTATAAGATTCACTTAAAAGATACACTTATTTTTTGCAGTTAGTTATCAAAGCAACATTTGTAATTTTATTTCATTGTATCTAATATTTATTTTATTGTTATTGGTCTAATATTTTAGTTTATTTTAGCTTTATTTAAATTGCTAAATGTGATATCTATGTGTGCATTTGAAATTTTGAGTTTTAAATTTTTAATATTTTTATTTATTAATAATTTCTTTTCGTTTTAGTAACTTACCAAGGCAACATTTTAATTTCCAATTTTTTATTTCATTTTTATTTTTATTAAAACAATGTCTTAAACATGGCATGGCCTTGAACCAAAAAAGTCTTGAGTAGCACAGGTATATTTATAGCAATAGCCAAAAATACATTGTATGGGTCAAATTATTGATTTTTCTTTTATGCCAAAAATAAGTTTGATATTAAGTAAAGATCATGCTTCATAAAAACATTTTCCTACCAATAATATATCAAAATTTTGGATTAGTAATATGCATTGCTAAGAACTTCATTTGGACAAATTTAAAGGCCATTTTCTTAATATTTTAGTTTTTTTGCACCCTTAGATTCCAGATTTTCAAATAGTTGTATATCTGCCAAATATTGCCCTTTCCTAACAAACCATATCTCAATGTAAAGCTTTCAAATTATGTCTGAATCTTAATTTCGATTTAAAAAATGAGCCTTATGACTGGTTTTGCAGTCCAGAATCGCATATCTTCCTGGTCATACTTTCTGATGTTATTACTTGTTCAATATTTTTCAGTTTCTAATATGCAATGAATATTTCACACAGGGTTCTCTCCTCAACCCTAACAAAGTACTCAAGGAGACGAAGCCACCAGCGTATCCCTGCACACAGCACCTCCGATCCGCTCCTCCACTGTCCCATCCACCAATGCGGCAGTATTTCCAGCCAGAAGCGCAGCATCAGTCGATTCCAGAGATGGAACAATGGAGTCAAGAGGAGCAACAGTCACAACATCAACAAACACATACTCAGACACAACACCACAATCACAAACACAGTCGGCCCTTGCATCATCCTTCACAACCACACACTAAATATCATCAGCAGTTACTGTATCATTCCCAGACTCACCAACCACACATTGCTCTGCAAGCGCTTACCCAACAGCAGCAGCAACAACAATATCAACAACAACTGTACACACAGTTTCAGCCTCATCAGATGCCTGAAGAGCAGTACCAGTGTCCGAACCAGTGGCAGATGCCATGCCAAGAAAGCCAGTACCAAAATCAAAATCAACAGCCACATCAATCTGTAACTTTCCCCTTTCCAGGTCAGGATAAAAACTGGAAAGATATAACAGGCCCACATAGCTTGCAACATGCACAAATGAAACGTAAACACTGTATGCAGATGCCAGAAGAACCAAAACCACTATCGAACGTTGCTGTCCATGAGACTCAAGGAAAGGAATCAAAAGTCCCTCAATATAACGAAAGTGACGTAACTGGAGCAAATCCAGGTTTACAGGATAAAAGTTTTGAACTGAACCAGGTGAGCCCTGTTTGCATTTGCATATGTAAGCCAGACTTAATGATTATGGTTATGATAATAAACACTTTTGTTGTTACAGGAATCGTATGTTGGCTTACATCTTACCCCTAGTCAGGCAAAGGCCCTTTCCCAGCAGGTGCTTTGTTTATTTCATGAATCATCACTTGAGATTGCACATGTCTTGGCTGTATGGTTTGATGTTGTGCAGAGCCTTGCTGACTTTGACTTTGATTGTTTATCCTGTGTGCAGCTTGGGGTGCTTCAGAAAGAGCCTCAAGGTGGCAGTAGAGTGTCAGATCTTAACTATGAAGCAAACGAAAACAGGGAACAGCTAGCACAGAATCAAAGCTACAGTGCTGGAGAGACACAAAATATGTTCAACATCAACTTATCTGGTAAGATGCGTATCAGCAGCCAGTTTAACCCTGTAAAGCCTGACATATACTACCAGTCTAAGGTTTTAAACAGTAAGATTTTTAATGTTTCTTAAAGAAGGCTCTTCTGCTCACCAAGCCTGCATTTATTTGATCCAAAGAGCAGCAAAACAGTACAGTTTTGAAATATTTTTACTATTTAAATTAACTGTTTTCTATTTGGATATATTTTAAAATATAATTTAAAATGAAATTAGATGGTCAAATCTGTTTTCTCTCAGGTACAGTCGTGGCCAAAAGTTTTGAGAATGACACAAATATTAGTTTTCACAAAGTTTGCTGCTAAACTGCTTTTAGATCTTTGTTTCAGTTGTTTCTGTGATGTACTGAAATATAATTACAAGCACTTCATACGTTTCAAAGGCTTTTATCGACAATTACATGACATTTATGCAAAGAGTCAGTATTTGCAGTGTTGGCCCTCCCTTCTTTTTCAGCACCTCTGCAATTCGACTGGGCATGCTCTCAATCAACTTCTGGGCCAAATCCTGACTGATAGCAACCCATTCTTTCATAATCACTTCTTGGAGATTGTCAGAATTAGTGGGTTTTTGTTTGTCCACCCGCCTCTTGAGGATTGACCACAAGTTTTAAGATCTGGGGAGTTTCCAGGCCATGGACCCAAAATATCAACGTTTTGGTCCCCGAGCCACTTAGTTATCGCTTTTGCCTTATGGCACGGTGCTCCATCGTGCTGGAAAATGCATTGTTCTTCACCAAACTGTTGTTGGATTGTTGGAAGAAGTTGCTGTTGGAGGGTGTTTTGGTACCATTCTTTATTCATGGCTGTGTTTTTGGGCAAAATTGTGAGTGAGCCCACTCCCTTGGATGAGAAGCAACCCCACACATGAATGGTCTCAGGATGCTTTGCTGTTGGCATGACACAGGACTGATGGTAGCGCTCACCTTTTCTTCTCCGGACAAGCCTTTTTCCAGATGCCCCAAACAATCGGAAAGAGGCTTCATCGGAGAATATGACTTTGCCCCAGTCCTCAGCAGTCCATTCGCCATACTTTTTGCAGAAGATCAATCTGTCCCTGATGTTTTTTTTTTGGAGAGAAGTGGCTTCTTTGCTGCCCTTCTTGACACCAGGCCATCTTCCAAAAGTCTTGGCCTCACTGTCCGTGCAGATGCGCTCACACCTGCCTGCTGCCATTCCTGAGCAAGCTCTGCACTGGTGGCACTCCGATCCCGCAGCTGAATCCTCTTTAGGAGACGATCCTGGCGCTTGCTGGACTTTCTTGGACGCCCTGAAGCCTTCTTAACAATGCAGTGGAAAGTTTTTTTTTTGGGATTAAGTTAATTTTCATGGCAAAGAAGGACTATGCAATTCATCTGATCACTCTTCATAACATTCTGGAGTATATGCAAATTGCTATTATAAAAACTTAAGCAGCAACTTTTCCAATTTCCAATATTTATGTAGTTCTCAAAACTCTTGGCCACGACTGTACATCACAGTGTAAGCTTCACAGTAAACATTACTATATCACTCTCATCAACTTAGTCCATATCAGCAACAAAAATATATCTTGACTCCATATCACAGGGAAAATCACAGGTATTTTGAGCAGTAGGATTATAAAAAATATATGCTAATATAAAATTCAATTTAGTATTTTTGTACTTTCACTCGAGTAAAATTTAAAAAGGAGTACTTTTACTTTTACTGAAGTAATATTTTATTTTACGTATCTGTACTTTTACTGAAGTACTTGATTTGTGAACTTTGTCCACCACTGATAATACTAATAATAAATGTTTTTTGAGAAGAAAATCTGAATATTAGAATGTTTTCTGGACGATCATGGGACTGGATTAATGATGCTAAAATTCTGCTTTGAAATCACAGGAACAAATTAAATTGTAAAACATATTTAAATAGAACACAGTTATTTTAAATAGTAAAAATATTGTAAGATTTTACTGTTTTTGTTGTGCTTTGAATCAAATAAATAAAGGCTTGGTGAGCAGAAGAGACTCATTTTAAAAAACATTAAAAATCTTACTGTTCAAATACTTTTGACTGCTAGTGTATGAAACAATAGTCTGAAAAAAATGGAATCAGTAAGATTTTTATAGTTTTTTTTTTTTTTTTTTTTTTTTTTTAAGTATTTCTGCTTATCAAGGCTGCATTTATTTGACCAAAAATACTGGGAAAAAATGTCATATTGCTGTCTTCAGTGTCAAATGATCCTTCAGAAATCATTCTAATATGCTGATTTATTATATAAATGTTGGAAACTGTTATGCTGCTTATTATTATATCTATATCTATATATCTATCTATATATGTGTGTGTGTGTGTGTGTGTGTGTGTGTGTGTGTGTGTGTGTATGTGTGTGTGTGTGTGTGTGTGTGTGTGTGTGTGTGTGTATAATATACACACACACACACACACACAGAGATATATATATATATATACACACACACATATATAATATACAGGAACCTGTAGTACTTCTTTCAGGATTCTTTGATAAATATAATCATTTATTTAAATAGAAATCTTCTGTTACAATATAAACTACTGTTCACAGTTTGGGGTCAGTACATTTTTCTTTATTTTGAAGGAAATTAATACTTTTATTCAACATGGATCTGTTAAGTTGATTAAAAGTGATCGTAAAGACTTATGTTGTTAAAAAAGAGATTTCTATTTCGAATAAATGTTCTTTTTAACTTTTACATTTTTTGTTCATCAAAGAATCCTGAAAAAAGTATCACGATTTCCAAAAAATATTCAGCAGCACAACTGTTTACAACATTGATAATAAAAGTAATAAATCAACATATTAGAACGATTTCTTAAGGATCATGTGACAGTGAAGACTGGAGTAACAGCTGATGAAAATTCAGCTTTGCATCACAGATATAAATTATATTTTAAAGTATATTAAAATAGGAAAACATTATTTTAAACTGTAATATATACTAACAATATATACTTTTTGTATTTTTGATCAAGTAAATTCAGCCTTGATGAGCATAAGATAATTATTTAAAAAGCATTGAAATTCTTACTAATCCCAAACTTTTGAACAGCAGTGTAGCTGGGGGTGATATATTGCTTGTTTCATAGACTAAATTGTACTGTATATACCCTATGGCCCAGTTTCACAGACAGGGCTTAGACTAAGCCAGGATTAGGCCGTAGTTCAATTAGGACATTTAAGTCATTTTTATAAACATGCTTGGAAAAAAACATTACAGGTGTGCATCTTGAGACAAAACAAAGGCACTGATATATTTTAAGATCAATCAGTGCAATTTTGTTTCAGTTAAAACAGCTCAGACTTACATTTTAGTCTAGGACTAGGCTTAAGCCTTGTCTGTGAAACCGGGGGTATGTGTCTTATTAGATTTTATTTTAGATTCTCCTATCATTTACTTAAATTTCTCACCAATTATTGTTTCTCCACCTTTTCAGACCCGTCATCCTGGCTGGACCAGGACATATCAAGTCTGCCGGACTCTGTTTTGGAGTTTGATCTAGAAACCTTTGGTCTGGACAGTAACCTGGGTTGGCCATGAATGTAAAAAAAGTGATATGTGTGTTGTTATGACACATGTATATGGACGAGTACCCTTGTAAGAGAATATTTTTTTGCCAGTGGAATTGAAATATAGCTCTTAGAGTCAGATAGAATGTTAACTATAAATTGGCATAAGGTTCTTTAAGGGAACAAACATGAAAATTGTGTTTTAATAAATAGTTTTTGCACACAGAGGTCCTAAATAGCAGGTCTATGTGCCTTAATATGCATTTTTGGTTATATTTTTATTATGAATAGATTACATAGATTGTTTATGTACAGATACATGAGGTGAAGTCATGTATGAGTTGTTTAGGAAATTTATTTTTTCGCATTTCATAGTATAGAACAACTGGTATAATATGGAATTTGGCTAGTTTAGGGCCAAAAGTTGTCTTGATAAAATTAAACATTTTTATGATTTTACTCTTTAACATTTAGATAAAAAGATGTATAGTTAGTTATGTATAGACTTTCATATCCTTTTGTTTGCATGTTATAGTCCTTTGTTATAGTGTGACTGGGGTCATTTTTGTGACTTCTTGTAACTGACTGTTGACAGCTGCCTTTGAATTTTCACATTATAATTTTGTTGCAGTTTCATCTTTCATAATTATTCATAATGCAGTTTTATAATTTTTTCATATTGCTTTAGCACTCTCTGGTAGAGGTCATGTTGTTTTTCAGTATTTGTCTTCAATGTGACAACAAAAATATTTTCACAGTATGCATATTGAAATACATTTACATTTCTGACATAATTAATAACATAATATGAACAAAAACACCATCTGTAATTTCCAGAAGTATTGCAATTAAAAATGGACTAATACCTCTAAGCATAAGTGTGATTTCTGAATATTGCATGTTTACAATGACATTTATTCTAGTCCCCCAAAAAGGCTGGTTGTCCACATCACACAAATGCACGAAAAGACAGGATAATTCAGAGACTCTTGGTTCAAGTCAGTAAAATGTAGAGGAGGAAGTGTCATGGTTTGGGGGATGTTTTCTTCAGCAGGAGTTGGGCCTCTTGTACAGCTACATGGCAGGGTGAATGTAAATGTTTATCAGAACCTCTTTCAGTAACAAGCTGTTCCTTCCCTGCATCTCCCAGTTAACCTGCCATTTTAATGCAAGACCAGCTTGCAGCCAGAACACTGAAATAATTAAATTACTCTGAAAATCTCTGGAAAATCCTTGGCGACAAAGTTATGGCTAAGAAACCCACTACAGTTACCAAACTACAGAAGAGGCTGAAAGAAGAGTTAACCAAGATCAGACCAGCTCAGTCTGAGAAACTAGTGATGTTCTGTGGCTGCAGATGTGCCGAAGTCATTCAAAACGAGGGCCTCTACACTTCCGACAGCTGTAACCCTCAATTTTAGTTGTAATCTTTTTGTTGAAGTGACTTGGATGTTGGAAGTGCCCTTTCATTCTGGTGTAGGTGCCACCGGACTGCAGTTTCTACCAATTATATTTAAATAAGTGTATAAATTACAGTCAAGCCTGAAATTATTCATACCCCTGGCAAATTCTGACTTAAAGTTACTTTTATTCAACCAGCAATTTTTTTTTGACCATAAATGACACAGGCTTCTCCCAAAAGATAAGATGATGTAGAAGAGGCATCATTGTGGAAAAAAATATTTTATTTACATTTGAACAAAAAGTGGCATGTCCAAAATTATTCATACCCTTTTCAATAATCAATAGAAAAGCCTTTATTGGCTATTACAGCATTCAAACGCTTCCTATAATTGCTGACCAGCTTTTTGCAAATCTCCACTAGTATTTTTGCCCATTCATCTTTAGTGATGAGTTCCAACACTTTAAGGTTGGAGGGTCTCCTTGCCATCACCCTGATCTTTAGCTCCCTCCACAGATTCTCAATTGGATTTAAGTCAGGACTCTGGCTGGGTCACTGCAAAACGTTAATGTTTTTGTCTGCTAACCATTTCTTCACCACTTTTGCTGTGTGTTTTGGGTCGTGAAGTGGTGTCTTCCTTGGTCTGCTTCTGTGGAACCCAGCGGTGTGCAGTGTCTGTGGACTGTCTGCCTTGAGATGTTGCCACCAGCAGAGCCCAGATTCATCAGGATGGCCTTGGTGGTGATCCTTGGATTCTTTTTTTTACCTCTCTCACTATCCTCCTGGCCAGCACAGGTGTCACTTTTGGCTTTCGACCACGTCTCTGAGATTTTTCACAGTGCTGAACGTCTTGTATTTTTTAATAATACTTTGCACTGTTGCCACTGGAACTTCAAAACATTTAGATATGGTCTTATAGCCCTTTCCTGACTTGTGAGCAGCCACAATGCGCAGCTGCAGGTTCTCAGTGACCTCCTTTGTCTTAGCCATGACTGTCCACAAACCAACAGCAGAGAGCTTCAGTTTTTCAGTTTTTCAACTTGCTGGTTGAATAAAAGTAACTTTAAGTCAGAATTTGCCAGGGGTATGAATAATTTCTGCCTTGACTGTAAATAATTTTCTTTTTTTTTTTTTATAAAAGTAACGCAAGATGTGGCTGTCAGCTGGTAATAGGACTTCAAATTTAGTTAACCTTATTTCTAGATTCAAATCCCTCCTCATTTCCTGTCATCGCTATACTTTCCTATAAAATTATTCTTTTGCAAAAGAAATCAAATGCATAATTCTATAGCGACAACCAGAATTATTGCCTCATTTATCTTTCTCTTGCTGATTAAATCTCCCAGTGTCTATTTTCCTTTCTTATCTTTTCCTTCATGCCATTTGCATCTCCACAAACCTCTTATGATGTCTTTCGCCATCTTTCTATTATCTCATTATGTAGTTGCTGATCCTTCTAAAATCCTGAGATCTAGTGACAGAACCACACATAGTTCACCCAAAAATGAGAATTTTGTAATCATTTACTCAACCTTAAGTTATTTCAAACCTGTATGAGTTTATTTCTTCTGTTGAACACAAAAGAAGATAGTTTGAAGAATGTTGGTGCTTGAACAGATGACAGTAGCCATTGACTTCCATAGTATTTTTTCTAAACTATGGAAGTTAACAGCTAGCATCAACTGTTTGGTTCCCTCATATTTATATTCCTACCATGGATGCATAACTTCATGTTCATAGTCACCCTGGTATGCTAAAAAATTTAAATAAGATGGGAATATACTTAAGAAATATTTTACTCATAAGAATCTTTAGGGGTACCAATAATTATGCCCAATACTGTGATTTTCCCCTACATTCAATTTGGGGGGGTTTTCCACTTCATTTAAAGGTTAGATTTTTTCAAAATTTTTGAATGAAAAAAAAAAATGCAATTTATTATCACAGCCTTCTTTGTTCATATTTACCAAGGGTACCAACAAATCTGAACGTGATTGTATGTGTGTGTAAAGTGGAGATCAAATCTAGAGAACAATCTATAAATACAAATTTTTCATCTTCATCATTCAAAATCTGAAGGAATATTAGCTGTGGGTATACCACTGTTCTACTAACATGTTAAAGACATTATTTTGTAGAAAATACAGTGATCAAAATTAGAGAGCAGTAACCACTGTAGCACGAAAGAAGATTACAACTAAAATTCTGGAGAGTTAAATCTGTCAGAATTGAATAGGAAGTATGGAGGCCCTTGCTTTGAACGATTTCAGCACATCTGCAGCTACAGAACATCCACTCTCCACTCTCTTCCATAATTGTGTAACTGTAGTGGGTTTCATAGCCATAACTTTGTCACCAAGGATTTTCCAAAAATGTTCAGTCAGTTTTAGATCAGGACTCTGGGCTGGCCATTTCATTATTTCAGTGTTCTTAGCTTCAAGGAACTGCTTTACCTGTTTTGCAGTGTGACAGGAACATTGCCTTGCAGGGAAGGAACTGCATGTTGCTAAAAGAGGTTCTGATAAACATTTGCATTCACTCTGCCATGTATCTGTAAAAGAGGCCCAACTCCTACTGCAGAAAACATCCCCCAAACCATGACACTTCCTCCTCCACCTTTTACTGACTTCTTTACGCAGTTGTACTTCAGTCTTTCCCCAGTTTAACGCCAAGCAAAATGTTTCCCATCAGACTCAAATAAATTAAACCTGCTTTCATCACCAACTTTGGACAAAGTTCTCCTCTCTCCACACAACATGCTGCTCACCAGCGTGAACATTAAGTCCAACTTCTTTTAAACATGACAGAGACAGATCCTTACCCTGTTCAGCACTGAACTGGTGAACAATTCCAGCTGCAGTGTTGAACCCATTCCCATTGAGAGTCTTGAATTATCTGGTCTTGTAGTGCATTACATGGACGACCAGCCTTTTTGGGGGGCTTGAATGAATTAGTGTCATTGTAAAGCCGCAATATTCAAGAAATCACAGATTTAGAATGATCAACTTCTCTGGCAGTGGATAAAAGGCTCATACCTTTGGCCTTCATTTGGACAGTGAAAATTAGAGGAATGTTGCCACTTATATAGTGTTTGTCATATAATTAAGGAAATTAGCATCAGGTGCCAGATTAACACAATTAACTTTGAGGCATCTGTAAGTGTTCTCTAATTTTGATCAGAGTTCTTTTTAAAATATCTAAGTTATATTGTGCTTCAGAATACAATTAATTTATGAAATATGCTTAAAAACTGCGCTTTTACTGTTAGGATAACTTCAAATAGGACTAAGCAGTGAATTTAGTTATCAAAAACCTGTACGTGACTTATGATTCTTCTCCTCTCTGACTCTTTCTTCCTCTCTGTGCATAATAGAGTTACCAACATACAACAGGCATGGAGAGAGCAGTGAATGAGTTCCTAAGTGTTAGGGTGGATTATCCCTGTGCCTGTATCCATGCTTAACTGGGCAGCCATAGAGTACCTAATGGGATAAGGAGTGAGCGGAACGGTAGGTGAGGCCCGTCCGATTTATTTTCTCTGCTCCACTCGCTGATCTCTTCCTCTGGCCTGAGGACAGCCAATCCTATAACACCAAATGGATATAATAAGGTTTACAGAAACTTCTTTGCTGCTCTTTTTCAGAATTCTTATACAAATATGTATTCATGCCTTCATGTTGACAAATAATGTTTTTAGAGTCCCTGGTCCAAGTGTCTTGTGCATAATTAGATTACATAAATAGATGGACTGAGAATTACGGTGTTACACACATAATACAACGCACGACACTTTGCTATTTTGGCTATATGCCATTTGTGACCCTGGACAAAACCAGTCTTAAGTATCTTGGGTATATTTGTAGCAATAGCCAAAAAAACATTGCATGGGTCAAAATGATCAATTTTTCTTTTATGCCAAAAATCATTAGGATATTAAGTAAAGATCATGTTCCATGAAGATACAGTCAGGTCCATATATATTTGGACACTGACACACCTTTCATAATTTCGGCTCTGTATGCCACTAGAATAGTTTTAAAATGATACAATCAAGATGAAATTGAAGTGCAGACTTTAAGCTTTAATTCAAGGGGTTGAAAAAAATATAGCATAAAATGCTAAGAAATTACAACCATTTTTATACACAGACCCCCCATTTTCAGGGGCTCAAAAGTAATTGGACAAATAAATATAATCATAAATAAAATGTTAATTTTTAATATTTTGTTGAGAATCCTTTGCAGGCGATGTCTGCCTTAAGTTTGGAACTCATGAACATCACCACTGCCTTTAGTTTTGTCTTCAGCAAATGAAATGCATGCTCAATCAATTTGAAATCAGAAGATTGACTTGGCAATTGCAGAAAAACTCCTGGGTTGCTTTTGCTGTATGTTTTAGGTCATCATCCATTTGTACTATGAAGAGCCGCCCAAACAACTTTGCTCTATTTAACTGAATCTGGGCAGACAGTATATCCCTATACACTTCAGAATTCTTCCGGCTGCTTCTGTCTTCTGTCACATCATCACTAAACACCAGTAACCCAGTGCCACTGGAAGCCATGCTCATGCCATTACACTGCTCCACCATGTTCACAGATGATGATGTTGTAGGCTTTGGATCATGAGCTGTTCCAAGCCTTCTCCGTACTTTTTTCTTCCCGTCATTTTGGTACATGTTGATTTTAATTTCAGCAGTCCAAAAAATGCTTTTCCAGAGGTGGTCTGGCTTTTTTTACATGTTTTTTGACAAAGTCTAACCTGGCCTTGTTTGCACCCTGTGGTAAACCCTCTCTATTTTGCTCTGGTGAAGTCTTCTCTTGATTGTAGACTTTGACAGTGACAGGCCTACCTCCTGGAGAGTATTCTTCACTTGGCTGGATGTTGTAAAATGTTTTATTACCATGGAGAGGATCATCCAATCATCCAACATACTGTCATCATTTGTGAACATCCAGGCCTTTTTATGTTGCTGAGCTCACCAGTGTGTTCTTTTTCTTCTCAGAATTCACCAAACTGTTGATTTGGCCACTCCTAATGTTCCTGCCATCTCTCTGATGCATTTCTTTTGTTTTTGAAGCCTAACAATTGTCTGTTTTACTTGCATGCAGAGCTCCTTTGACTGCATGATGGGTTCGGAGCAACAGCTTCCAAATGCAAATGGCACACTTAGAATCAACTCCAAACCTTTTACCTGGTTAATTGATGTAGAAAAAAAGAAGGAATAGCCCACAGCTGTCCATGAAACGGCTTTTGAGTCAACTGTCCAATTACTTATGGTCCCTTGAAGAAGGGGGGAGGTACATATTAAAGAGCTGCAATTCCTTAACCTTTCTACCAATTTGATGAGACTGCCCTAAAAATTAAATGTCAGAGTGTGCACTTTAAGCCCACATTCATTGTATAACTGTAACTTGAATATGTTTTGGTCAACAGCTAAAATAATACAAATTGTGTCAGTGTCCAAATATATATGGACCTGACTGTATTTTGTAAATGTCCTACTGTAAGCTTAATTTATGATTAGTAATATGCATTGCTAGGAACTTCATTTAGACAACTTCACAGGCGATTTTCTCAATATTTTGAATTCTTTTCAGATTCCATTTTAAAATTTAAAAAGAAATACGAAGATAATGAAAGAATTCAGCCATCACTCAAATGTATTTAATTATAAAAATGCAAAATGTATGCATTTTATTTTGTGGTATCAGATGCTTGGACTCCACTGTATACTGTATATTCAAGGAAATAAAAAGAATCATTTTCAATGTTATTTTTTTTTTTTGCAAAATGCAAATTACATTGTAAAAACGCAAAACTAGTGGTCTCACACATTTGGACCATACTGTATATTCAGAAAATGAAGAAAAATATTTTTTAATTGCTTATGTGCTTAATGTGCTATAAATAATTGTAATGGACTCTTTTACATAATGCAGAATTGCCTATTTCCATTTTAGTGAATAATTCCATTGCCTTTATATAAAACCAGAGTTTGTTCTGTGACTAAATAAATGTGTTCTTTCATCATGTGGCTGAACAGTTGTATAATTGGTGTTTCTCTGCCCGTTTCTCTAAATACTTCCTTTCAATTAGTAGCATATAATGGGAGGGGATGGGCCCCTGGGCAAGCAACTCACTTTATTTAGCATGCAGATCCATTCATAAACTGCTTCATATGCTAATAGCTGCTAATTGAATCAGTTTGTTGGGTGTTTTCCTGGGTTTAATAGCTCTTTGGATCTGACCACACAGGGTGAGACTGGTTTACTCAAATAGCTGGACTTAAAATGCAGAGCTAATAAGGAGGTTTTGTTAAGGTTAGTTCACACTGCCACAACAAACACTGCCCTCAAAGTTTCTGTGGTTCTGTTTAATAGCTACAACAAACGAACCTGTGTCTAATTGGATTGGGTATCGAAACGAAGTTTTTATAATCTGAATATTTAAATTCTGAATATTCGACTAGTGACAACAGTTATCTCTAAGTGTAACCCCTTGTGGTAAACCAATAAAGTGTCATTTTCACTCAAATATATTGTTAGCCATAACGTACCTTCCTAAAGGCAGCGGTTGCCGGTTGGTTTAACTATTGGTTCATCACAGAGCCACCTGTCACTGACAGCGAGAACGCGCGCGTCAACGTCCGTGTAGTGCCCGCGCGTGTCACCGGCGACAACAATATCATGAATAATTAATGTCCGCTGCTCTCACCGCTGTGCTGAAGCCGCTTACGGGATATTCTCAAAGTGGCCGTGGACGTGACCAGCAGCGCCCAGCTGGAGCGCCGTTAACGTGTAGAAGTAACGATGTTATTCTAGGTTTACTTCGTTTAAGATTTGTATTCGAATAGAAAGATATTTTCACTAGAAAAGTAGCTTTTTTTCCCGCTTACTTTTTAAACTCTTTTTAACCCAAAAGAAGTAGCCTACCTGTTTTCAATTTTTGAAAGGATTTACACAGAAAAATGAAGCCACGGATTTTACTGACCTTCCTGACGTTTATTGGTTCATGTGAGTATAAACTTGTTTACATCGTCAAGGTTTAGGTTTTTAGGTTTTAAGTCATTTTATTTTGTCATTTTATTTACTATTCACCCATTTGTGTGCACTTGTGTGCTTTCCATACGTTTTTATAGAAGCATAATTTTACTAGAAAGATTTAAAGACCATATTTTTAAATGTTATGTATCAAAAGAATAACTGTTTGTAATGGAACTATAGGACTATACATACTTCTATACAAACTGTCTGACTGTTGTTATTTTGACTTATTTTGTTCTCAGTAGTTCGTTAAACTGTGAAATTATGAGTTCAAAGCGAATTCAAATATTACAAGAAGGAAATAATGCATTAAGAGCTGGGGGTGAAAACTTTTGGAATTTGAAGACCAGGGTAAATTTGACTAATTTTGTCTTCTGGGAAACAAGTACCTTCAAAAATGCAGTACTAAATGAAAAAAAAAATGATATTAAGGCAAAATGCCATTCTGCTCAAAAGTTTACACCCCCGGTTCTTAATCGATCATTTTTTCCTTCTGGAGCGTTTAAACCTTCTGTAATAGTTGCATATGAGTCCCTCAGTTGTCCTCAGCGATGGATCTCAAAATCATACACTCATTGTTGGAAAGGGTACAAATACACAAAAATGCTGAAAAACGAAAGCATTTGTAAGACCTGAAGAACAGTAGGCAGTTTAACTGTTAAGGACAAACATAGGACTCATGAACAACTACAACTAAAACACACACACACACACACACACACACACACACACACACACACACACACACACACAGCTGTGGATCATTCATGTAACAACACAGTATTAAGAATCAAGCGTATGTAAACTTTTGAAAGGGGTCATTTTTATAAATTCAACTATTATTTTCTTTTGTGGACTATATGTAAACATTTTTTTTTATCTGAAATATCTTATTCAGATCAGTACTAAATAAAATATAACACATTTTGTATGATCCCTCTTTGCTAAAACAATTAACATTTGCAGATTCTGCAAGGTGTGTGTAAACATTTGATTTCAACTAGTATTTGAGTTTTAAGTAAAAGTCGAGAAGAAGTGGGAAAAATTATGACGTAAAAGGTAAAATGATGGTGACAAAGATGTTGCTATAATGTTAAAATCTTTTTTATATAGTGTTGATATAAAATTTTGAAAGAAAAAAACAGAAATGTAGAATCGATTGCTTTTTTTGACAGTTGATTTGTCTGAAGTTAAGGAGAACATTTAAAAAAACAAAATCAATCTAAGTTATCAGGTTAGAGCAATATACATCATAGAATCAAACTTCCTTGCATCAAATTCATTTTTCTTCTCAATAATTTTTACTTTCCTTCTCAATAATTCTCATAAGACTCAAACATTTCTGTTCTGTTTGTATATTTTATAAAGAGATTAGACTAGAACTGACTAGACTAGGATCAAAACAGTTTGTTTTCAAACCAGATGTTATGACCATGAGTTTGGGTCATGTGTGTTCTTTATAATAAATCTCCCATGGAATAATAAATAAACATAGTCGGAAAGTTGAACAGAAGGAGATGGTGAGTCTCAGGGAGGAGGGGGGTTAGAAACAGATGACCTTATAGACAGAGGGGCTGCGTTGACCTTGGGCGGTATTAACCTTTGGGGTCCCCCTCCTGGACAGCGGAGCAGTCCAAATCGGGTGGAGCAAAAAGAGAAGCAGAGAGACAAAAGTGGCCACCTCTCCCCACCCCCTTTGACCTGACCCCAACACCCTGATCTCCATAACACTGCTCCAGCCTTATTGGGAAGCAGGGGTAAATCTGAAATCGTCTTAAAGCTGTCTGAGGTTTATGAGTGTGCATGCCTGAATATGTTTATGCTGGAGTAATCCCTGCACAGACTCCTCATCTGTGGAAAGTTCTTGCTCTAGAAGGCAGATACAGCTGATTCTGACAAGACTCCTGTCTAGCTAATCCACGTACAGGGCTCAGACTGCAGTGGGTGGCCTGCATGAATCTCCTTGTTGAGAAACTTGAATATATATCTATTGCCCAGTTCTGTAGAGAGAGAGAGTTTTATATTTAAAGCTGAATTTTCAGCAGCCATTACTCCAGTGTTCAGTGTCACATTATCCTTCAGAAATCGTACTAATATGCTGATTTGATGCTCATTTCTTATTATTATCAATGTTGAAA
The DNA here is from genome assembly GCF_049309525.1 of Garra rufa. Lineage (NCBI taxonomy): Eukaryota > Metazoa > Chordata > Actinopteri > Cypriniformes > Cyprinidae > Garra > Garra rufa. The sequence continues at coordinate 24,283,895 of NC_133377.1, forward strand.
ACATTTGGGCTTTTTATTTTCGTGGAAACCCTTCCAGTAGATGTTATACAGTATATCACCACAAAAAGTTGTGAGTGATCATGTTTACTTGATGCTAGCCACTTCCATCTGAACATTCATTGCTCTAATTGAAGCAATACCCATTTTGCTCACTGTAATGAAGCTGCTGTGATAACCTGTAATACATTGTACTGGCTAATTGGCCTCAAAATGACTTTGTTTATAGAGGCTTTAAAATGCATAGTTAAAGAAAGTCATCAGGGTTCACAAAGCAACTAACAGTGGCATTAAAACTTACATGTTGCAGCAGAGGGACATTTTAACCCTTGGTTGCTCCATTAATGAGATTGGCTTAATGGAAGCCCTGGACCCCCTTCTGGTCCTTATCCCAATAATTAAAGACCTGAGGCCATAGTGATGGGGTGTCCTCCCCCTGCAATTGGAGCATATTGCTTATTGATTTTACCCAAAGGTTTTATGTCTGGCAAAGACTTTTTCATAAAAAGCTGTTGACCTACAGACATGATAGTTAATAGAAACACATATATTCCGCTAAGCACCATTGTATGACTAGAAATATCTTAAAACAAGATATTTCAGCTGAGTCAGATGCAGGATAGATCAAAAGCAGAGCTCAAAAGGGCTAATTGGTGAGTGCTAATTGGTTAATGAGAAGGGTGAAGTGAAACTGCAGGGGATATGCAAGTGTGTTTGCATGACTTTGAACTTGGCATATGCCAGCTAATAACAATCAGTGTTTAAACAAAAGACAACTCGGCCTCAAATGACCTACACAAAGGAGTGTTTGTGCAGGCGGCTTGTGGCTGTTGAAGTCAGGAAGAATTTAACTCCCATTATGGAGTCAAAAGAAGCCCACCCGGAGCAGCGTGATCCCCCCCTATCCAGCCAGCTTCTTTACAATTCCTCCCCCAAGTTTGCATTCAGCTATTGTTTATGTTAGATCTCCTGCTGCTGCCATGGATATAATGGGAGAAAAAGAGAGCAAGAGGAATTTGCGAATGTTCATATGCATTTAGAATTTCTTTCAGAGGCTTATATCACTTTTTCAAAGTGGCAGGCCAGTTTTAGTAATGCTAAAATCTTTTCTGGACAATGGAGAAATGCATAGAAATTATAATGAGCATTAAAATTAATATATGTGGCCTGGGTCTTATAGCCCTGAAGTTTCAAGATTTTTTTTTTCCTCAAAGCTCTTTTTCTTCTCCTCAGTTTAGCCAGAAAACATTGCAGATATGTGACCCTGGACCACAAAACCAGTCATAAGGAACAATTTTTTGAAATTGAGATTTATGCATCATCTGAAAGCTGAATTAATAAGCTTTTCATTGATGTGTTTAACAATCTGTAATCTGAGGGTGCCACAAATCAAAATATTGAGAAAATTGCCTTCAAAGTTGTCCAAATGAAGTTCTTAGCAATGCATATTACTAAGCAAAAATTAAGTCTTGATATATTTATAGTAGGAATTTTACAAAATATCCTCATGGAACATGATCTTTACTTAATATCCTAATGATTTTTGGCATAAAAGAAAAATTGATAATTTTGACCCATACAATATATTTTTGGCTATTGCTACAAATATACCCATGCTACCCATGACTGGTTTTGTGGTCCAGGGTCACATATATATGTACACTACTGATCAAAACAGTTTTCAAAAGTTCAAAAGGATGCATTTATTTGATCAACAGTGACAATAAATATACTTATAGTTTACATAAGAATAAATTCAACTATTTAGAATTTTCTATTCATCAAAGAATATAGAATATAGAAAAAATGTGTCATGGTTTGGTTGCAGCTTCAGCTTTGTCATCACAGGAATGATTACATTTTAAAATATGGCAAAATAGAAGACAGTTATAAATTGTAATAATATTTCACAATGTTGCTGTTTTTCCTGTTTATGATCAAATGCAGTTTTGCAAGCTATATATTTAAGTGAGGTAAAGTGATGGTGGGGGTTGTTGCAAATCATAGCCACATTGACCCTGAGACTCTGCCTGGAGATGAAGGCCATTAGAATAATGTCTGGCTTCCAACAATAGTTTGTGAAGTTCAGGTCCAACCTTAGGTTTGGGACAATGGGCCAAACTGGGGGCTGGGACTGTGTGTGTGACTGGACACAGGCTGTCTGCCTTAAGCCCCACGTTGTTCATCCACCCTTCACCAACTCTCTCATGACCCTTTAGGGACCCAGGTCACAGCTGAAGGGGTGGTGATGGGTGGGGGTCTCCTGCTGCTCAGAACACCATCTACAATCCCCCAAAACCCCATTTCAATCCACCTCTCATCTGAATTATCAGAATTATCCCCAGACTTGAGCTCTTAATCACACTTGTGTTGGGTCTCATGCAGATTGAAATGGGTTATTAGCATAGACTTACTCTAAGCAACATCATCACATTTAAAGCAACCATTGAGATCTGAGATCCTAGAGTGAAGTGGGCAGAAATAGAAAACCCCTGTGACAAACCTTAGGCAACATATATTTCACATATATTTTTCATATATTTAATTGTTCTCTAAGATGGTTAGTGTTAACTATCCAGTTCATTTATATCCCTGCTACCACATTTCATTATTTAATTGGATGTGTCAGGCAAAAAGTAACTTTATATTTGTACATCCATACCTTTATTGTTCAGGCCCATGTGTTATTCTCTGTATTTCTGAATCCAGCTTGTGTGACATAACCCCCCTTTCCCCTGGGACCTCTGAATTTCATTAACACTTCGGGTGGAGTAAGCCAGGGAAGGGTCAGATGTAAGCTAGCCCTCATAAAAATGAAAAAGGAAGAGACTCGTCCCATCTACATCTGCTCAGTGTGTGATCTAACTGGGAGCAAAAGGTGCATCCCAGATATTCCCTTTAGTGGAAGTCTAGTTTATAGCGCTATATTTATGGACTCTGGTATTGATACTGTTCAAGGTATATGAGTCCGAGAGTGAGACGATTGAGCTTCTCTGGCCATATTTTCATGGGTAATGTCAGATTTTGCAGCAGCGGTTTCCTATGTGAAACAGAGCCCAGTATTTAGTCTAAATCAATAAAAAAATAACAGTCTTAAGTAGTATGGGTATATTTGTAGCAATAGCCAAAAATACATTGTATGGGTCAAAATGATCAATTTTTCTTTTATGCCAAAAATCATTAGGATAGTAAAGATCATGTTCCATGAAGATATTTTGTATATTACCTACTCTAAATATATCAAAACTTAATTTTTGATTAGTAATATGCATTGCTAAGTGCTTCATTTGGACAACTTTAAAGGTGATTTTCTCAATATTAAGATTTTTTTGCACCCTCAGATTTTCAAATAGTTGTATCTTGGCCAAATATTGTCTTAATAAACCATACATCAATGGACAGAGTATTTATTTAGCTTTCAGATGATGTATAAATCTTAATTTAAAAAAAATTACCCTTATGAGTGCTTTTGTGGTCTAGGGTCACACATGTAAAAGTACTGCTAATTTCTTAAATATTGCAGATAACCATTATAATACAGATATATTTTGCATCCCTACAAGTGCAACATCATCCACTGTTACAGCTTTAAATAGCTTGAAACTCAAGATGTCAAATAATAAGCAGCTGGATGCAAAGACCAAAATTCTCTTTAAATGTTCAAAATGAAAAAAATTAAAATTGAAAATTCTGACATCATTTACTCACACTTAAGTCCAAACCTGAAAGAGGTTCTTACTTCTGTTGAACACAAAAGAAGATATTTTGAAGAATGCTGGCAACCAAACAGCTGCTGGTAGCCATTGACTTCCACAGCGTTTTTTTTTTCATATTATGGAAGTCAGTGGCTACCAGCAACTGTCTGGTTACCAGCATGCTTCAAAATATCTTCTATATGACTTCCTCCCTCATTTTTGTATACACAGTCAATGGCAGTATGTTCCAAAACAACACTGAACCTTTTGACTTTCATTCTATGGATAAAAACGCACTGAAACACTGCTCATTTTTTGTTGAAATATCCCTTGAAGACTCTTATTCATTTATGACTTTCATGCTACAGCTGTCATGATCAAGTGCAGGTGGCATTTGAGGACCCCAGTAGTCAGAAATGAGTATATTTTAGCAAGAACAGAAGTGCATATTGAAAGTGGGGTAGGTTATATCTGTATCTAACAGATGCTAAAGGTACTTCACATCTCATCTAGTGCAAGTTCAAGAGCAGACTGAACATAACAGCTGCCGGAGACACCGGCCATCTCCAGAGGTCACATTAAAGGTTGGCTTTAGGTCTGGAGTTCTCCATATGAAAAGCACAGAAGATGTATGGAATGGCCATGTAGCAAGTTGACAATGAGAGAGGACCGGGGTGAACCAGTGGCATGGGAAAGTCACCCCGGAATCAGACTGAAAGGAAAATGTGACTGCTGGGGGGTTGGAATGGTGGGGGTTTGTATAAGTGGGGGGCAGATGGTCCAGACCAAGAGGGGTGCAGAAGGCTCCTGGTGGTTGCTGGGAGTTGTTTTTGGGAAAAGAGTGTCGTCACAGAGCTATTGTCATCAGGGTGCGTTTACTCAAAAGAGATTCCTCTAACTTGACCCCATAACTCACCCTAATTCTCCATCCCTTCTTCTCTGGCTTTGTCATAGCCCTCTATGGTTCACTGGCTGCACTGCGTTTGTCTCTATTGTGACGACCAGGTTCGGTTTGGTGATATTGAGCAAACAGGCAGATATGCTTAGATGGTAAAGCTCACAATGACATCAGTAATGAGACACAAATGCAGTTTTGTGGATATGGAAAGTATGACCTCAAAGCACTCATTATCAAAGCTGTCTTGCTTTTGTTTGAGTCTTAGATTAAAAGAAAACAAAGTCATATGCACCAAACACAAAAATGTATATGTATATCATAAACTCAAAATCAATGAAAGTTGCGGATGAGACCATAAGGGCTTTTAGCATTTTTAAAATGAAAAATATTTCAAAGAAAGTAGCTATGTCTAATGTCTTTAGAAGTCAAGTATATAAATGTGTTATGTATATAGCGCTTTATACCAAAAAGATTGTTTCAAATGAACACAGTAATAAGAAAATAACAGTATTTTGCAAAGGACTTCAGTTATAAAATGAATCTAAAAAGTCAATAGTCTCATTATTCAACTCAATTTAGTTGAATAATTAATGTTGAATACATTTAGGTCAATAACAGTGTGACTGTTGCAAAGTTCATCAATTATGAGACTAATTTATTTCAGCTATAAAGCAGCTCCACAGAAGACAATTGTCATTATCCAACTTTTTCCAAAGTTTGTTCTCCTTCAGTAGCATTAGTGCAGTCAAATTAATAATATTATGAAATATTAAATATCTGTTAAACCCAATAGAATTTCTTCATTTTTCTTTTTACATATCATGAATGTTTCTTATGCATAACCTTGTTTTTTTTTTGCATTGTAGACCATTCATTTTACTGTCTATACCTGTAGGGTTTGTTTCATTTGTGTTTTGACTGATCTTCCATTTCTTTCTCCATATCAGGTTTATGTAATGGATCTGAACTGGCTTTCCTTACGGAGCCCAGTGATGTTATCGCGGTACGGGACAGACCGTTGATGCTGGACTGCAGGGTAGAAGGCGAGGGTCCCATTACGGTGACGTGGCATAAGAACGGCGCTCCTCTGCTTCTGGGAGTAGGCAGTCGGGCAAAGATCCTATCCAACGGCACGCTCCTAATCCGTAGCTTCCAGAAGAGACGGGACGGAGATACTACGGATGCTGGAGAGTATTACTGTGCTGCACAGAACCACTACGGCATGCTGGTCAGCCGCAAGGCCCGTGTGCAACTTGCATGTGAGTGACTGAAGAGAAAGCATTTCAAACATGGGTGACAGGGGGTAGTTTTTCACTAGGATATAAAATTGTATGCTATTCTAATCACCCAATTTGTTTATGTGGGAAATACAGTGATATTGTGGAGGTATCAGTGTCTGTTTACTATCTGTTACTCTATCCTTTCCCATCTTGCTCTGGTTCTCCCTTTGGTCCAGTAAAAGCAGTAGGGTGGGTGATAATCCTGTAGAATTATAGTTGTCACTACATGCTTCCCCAGAAGGTACTGTTACCATGGCAATGAACTCTCATTGGGAGCCCTCTTTTACACCCCTACCTATTGATTATATGAATGACCAGGCTATTTAGACCACAATACTCTTGGCACCTCATCCTACATCACCAATGAAAATCACCATTTTAGATGCCAATATCAATATATCACAGTAAATTTACATATGTGACCCTGGACCACAAAACCAGTCGCTGGGGTATATTTGTAGCAATAGCCAAAAATACATTGCATGGGTCAAAATTTTTGATTTTTCTTTAATGCCAAAAATCATTAAGAAATTAAGTCAAGATCATGTTCCATGAAGATTTTTTGCAAAATTCCTTCTGTAAACATATCAAAATGTAATTTTTGATTTGTAATATGCATTGTTAATTTGGACAACTTTAAAGGTGATTTTCTCAGTCTTTTTCATTTTTTTGCATCCTCAGATTTCTGATTTCAAATAGATGTATCTCAGCCAAATATTGTCCTATCCTAACAAACCATACATCAATAGAAAGCAGATTTAAAATTGATGGCAAAGCTGAATTACAGCAGATTCAACTTTGACATTACTTCAATCTTTAGTGTCACATGATCCTTTAGAAATCCTTATTATTATATTTAGTGTATAGATATTAATTATATTTATCTCAATACATTTTGTTCCACAGCTCTTCCTAAATTCCACACTCACCCAGAGTCCATGTCAGTAGATGAGGGAGGTGTTGCACGTTTCCAGTGTCAGGTCAGCGGTATTCCCGAGGCCAACATTACTTGGGAGAAGGACCGTGTTGTGCTTGGAACATCTGATGACAGGTAACACAAATCTTACAGTCTTTCTTTATATTCTTTCTCACAATCTCCTCCAGAACACGGTCCATTGTGTTACTTTTTCTCCGCAGGTACACACTTCTCCCAATGGGTATTCTGCAGATTACAGGAGTTAAGAAATCAGACGCTGGCATCTACCGCTGTGTTGCCACCAATATCGCCAACACTCGCTACAGCCATGAAGCCTATCTGAATGTAACCGGTCAGTAGCCACCCTTGATCTTAAAAACACCCAGGACTGCATGTACATAACCTTACCCTTAAACTCTGTGCATCCTGTAAATAAGCAATGTGCTATATTATGTTTTGTATTGAACAACCAGCATATTGATTACCTCAAATGTCATGATGTCATATGTCTTATATTAGTAATTTAGCTCCAGTTTCATCATTTCTTTATTTGCCCTTCTACTCTCAGGAGGTGTTCCTCGCATCTATAAGGAGCCAGTCATCCTCTCCGGTCCACAGAACCTCACCATTACGGTCCATCAGACTGCCATCCTGGAGTGTATCGCCACTGGAAACCCTCGCCCAATTGTGTCTTGGAGTAGACTTGGTATGAATCCTTATACTTAAACTGTTCAAGGATAACTAAATGCGACCTATATGAACCACAAAACCATTCTTAAGTAGGACAGGTCTCTTTGTAGCAATAACCAAAAATACATTGTATAGGTCAAAATTATCAATTTTTTCTTATATTTACAGTTACATTTAGTCATTTTGCAGACACTTTTTTCCAAAGCAACTTACAGTTGGGGAATACATAAAGCGATTCATCTTAAAGAGGCAAACATACACAGAAAGTGCTTGTGATACCAAGTTTCAGACATTGTTCAAACAGGTACCAGCTAGAGAGAGAAGGAATAAATAAAGAGAAAGACAATATAGAGACAAATAAAGTTCTTTGTTTTAATTAAAATGAAATCAAATAGTGTTGAAAGAGATGCGTTTTCAGCTGTCGCTTGAAGACTGTCAGGAAGTCAACCCTAAATCATTACGATATTAAGTAAAGATCATGTTCCATGAAGATATTTTGTACATTTCTAACCCTAAATATATCAAAACTTAATTTTTGATTAGTAATACGCATTGCTAAGAACTTAATTTGGACAACTTTAAAGGCAATTTTCTTAACATTTAGATTTTCTTTGCACCCTCAGATTCCAGATATTTAAATAGCTGAATATTGGCCAATTATTGTCCTGTACTAACACACCAAACGTCAATGGAAAGCTTATTTATTCAGCTTTCAGAAGATATTTCAAAAAAATTGACCCTTATGACTGGTTCTGTGGTCCATGGTCATAAATGTTCTGGATTTGTTGTCATTTAATTGCTTCTCATAAATTATTTCCTCAGATGGAAGATCTATTGGAGTGGAGGGCATACAAGTCCTTGGGACAGGGAACCTGATGATCTCAGATGTCTCCCTTCAGCACTCTGGGGTATATGTGTGTGCTGCCAACCGGCCTGGTACCAGGATGAGGCGTACCGCATTGGGCAGGCTGGTAGTTCAAGGTAGGCCTAAACTTCCTAAACTGAAAATATATTGTGATATGTTTTTATTGATTTTCCACTCGAGTTTTTAAACAGCTTCTCCACATTTTGGCCTTTTGTCTTAGCTAAAAGATCATTTGCAGTGTTATGTGATAAACAGTACCATTCAAAAGTTTAGGGTTGGTATAATTTTTTTAATGTTTTTGAAAAAATGCTCACCACGGCTGCATTTTTTTAATCAAAATCCAGTCAAAACAGTAGTATTATGAAAATATTATAACAAAGTTATTTTTTTAAATAAATGTGATTTATTCCTGTGGTGGTGAATCATTCTAATATGCTGATTTGCTGGTCAAGAAACATTTATTGGGTGTAGAAAACAGTTTGGCTGCTTAATATTTGTGGAATTGTTGACTTTAGTTTTTACAATTCAGACTTTAACTTGCAATTACAAGTTATAAAGTCAGAATAAACTCCCAATTCTGAGAAAAAAAGTCAAATTTGCGAGTTTGTATTTTACAATTCCGACTTTAACTTGCAATTACAAGTTATAAAGTCAGAATAAACTCACAATTCTGAGAAAAGTCGAATTACGTGTTTATATTTCACAATTCTGATTTTGACTTGCAATTAGAAGTTATAAAGTCAGAATAAACTTGCAATTCTGAGAAAAAATGTAAAAAATGTGAGTTTATATCTCGCAATTCTGACTTAAGGCTGACCAAGGCTGCCTTTTTGATCAAAATACAGTCAAAACAGTAGTATCATGAAAATATTATTACAAATTGTTTAAAAAATAGTTTTCTATTTAATATTTCTTAAAAGGTGATTTATTCCTGTGGTGGTGAAGCTGAATCATTCTAATATGCTGATTTGCAGGTCAAAACATTTCTTTATCAGTGTAGAAAACACTTAATATTTGTGGAAACATTTACTTTTTTAGGATTATTTTATTAGTAAAATGTTGAAAAGAAGTTTATGTAACATTTATGCAACATTATAAATGTCTTTACTGTCACTTTTGATCAATATAATGCATCATTGCTAAATAAAAGTATATATTTTTTTAAATCTTACTAAACCCAAACTGTTGAAAGGTAGTGATTTGAATCAGAAAAGTAGATATTTCAGTATTTCGTAAATGGTACTAACCCATATGGCAAATAATAGCTGACCCCACACAGCTTAATCCTGATTTGTTGTGGCAGAAGTTCACAAAGCTCCACTATTACAGTAATTTTATTATTTGCACACTTCACTGAGCACAACAGAGCAAGCCTATTGTCTTGTAAGTGTGTGTGTTTGTAGCTGTGCATGTATGTATCAGGATATTAAGTATTTTTCCCTGTTATGATGACCAGACATCAGGCAGAACTGGTTTTGAACATGACCCTTGGATGCTGACTGGTCAGCACAGCAGGAGAAGTCAATATTCAGGCCCTCCCTTCTCTCACCTTTGCCCTTTTTGTTTTTTTCCTGGGTCTGATGGTGTGAGACTCTGACTAGCATTATGGTAATTAAGGCCTGCTGGTATTGTCCAGCTGGGCTTGAGAGGAATAGCTTGGGTAATGAAGTCAGCTGTTAGGAGATATCCCCCTTCAACACCCCAATGACACAACTCATCCATCACCCTGCTACTGTCCTTACATTCAACCTGATCATGTATCCCTAAGGTATACATTGGCTTTCTTCAAAGTAGCTGCACACTGGGGGTCTTTAGGAAAGAACAACATGAGAACAAATGGGTAAATCATCCGTGAAAGGTGTAGTACAAAACTCATATTTAATATCACAGTCGGTAGTGGTAACTGAGAACGACTTAGACTTTCATTCATCAGAACATGATGTATTTTAACATCTTTAAATACTAAAAGCGATGACCTGGAGGCAAATATTTGGTCAGCATTTGTTTAATATCTGATGTGGTAATGAAGATTATCATTTTCCCCCCTTAGCTTTATGCATGCATTCATTTGTTAAATTGTTGTTGAAATTGCACCCAGGTGTGCTTTCTCTATCTGTGTCCCAAATGCCCAGCTTAAGTCTGATCAATCAATAGTCACCACTATCAGTCTTTTTACAACAGAATTGGCAGTGAAGCCATTTGGGGGAGGTAATCTTGAATGTATTGATTCATTTATTGATCCACTTTTTGTGTAAAATGGGAACAAAGAGATTAGGTTAGGTTATTTCTCCAAAAAAGAAAGCAAAAACCTTCTGAGCAAATCCTGAGAAAAGCCTTATTGAGTAATTCAGAGCAGTGAAGCTAAATGAAATTTAGAATAACACAGAGTGACAGACATTAAACTCATTATCAAGAGAATTGCAAAGGGATATGTTTGAGTAGTACTAATTTACAATAAGGTTTCATTTGTTAACTGCATTAGTTAACATGAACTAAGAATGAACAATACTTCTCCAGCATTTTAATCTTAGTGTTAATTTCAGCATTTACTAATGCATTATTAAAATCACAAGTTGTGTTTGTTAACATTGGTTAATGCGTTATGAAATAACATGAACAAGTTAGTTAATTAACTAATGTCGTTTTGAAATCCATTCAGCCGTTCTCCTGTTCTGGCGATATCACTTTTAGCATAGCTTAGCATAGATAATTGAATCCTATTAGACCAATAGCATTGCGTTCAAAAATAACCAATGAGTTTTGATATTTGTCCTATTTAAATTTTGACTCTTCTGCAGTTATATTGTGTACTAAGACCGGCGGAAAATGTAAAGATGCGATTTTCTAGGCCGATGAGATTAGGAACTACACTTCCATTCCGGCGTAATAGTCAAGGAAGTTTGCTGCTGTAACATGACCGAAGCAGGCGCAGTGAGCTTTCATTAATCTTGTTAATCTTAATTTATTGTGTAAACATTTTGTTCTTTATGTAGTTCATGTATTATGAATTATGTTCATTTTTATAACTTAAAATGGTAACATGTATTATAGGGTATGGTCCTAAGGTTTGGCGTCAGTGAGATTTTATGTTTTTTTTTAAGAGATATTAAAACGTTTTTTGCATTTATAGTGTTATAAAATATTTCTGTTTTCAACATTGATAATAGTACAAAATGAGTACAAAATAGTACAAAATGAATGCATATTTAGCACCAAATATTAGGATATTATTTCTAAACGATCATGTGACACTGACTGAAGACTAAGTAATGAATGCTGAAAAATCAGCTTTGACATCACAGTAATAAATTCCATTTTAAAATGCTCCAGAAGGAAAAACCATGAATTAAGAGCCAGGGGTGTCAACTTTTGAACAAAATGCCTAAATATCATATTTTTTTCAATTAGTACTGACCTTCAGAAGCTACAGAAGATACTTACATTTTTCCCAGAAGACAAAATAAGTACAATTTACCCTGATCTTCAAATTTCAAAAGTTTTCACCCCCTGGCTCTTAATGCATTGTTTTTCTTTCTGAAGCATCAGTGAGTGTTTGAACTTTCTGTAATTGTTGAATATGAGTCCCTCAGTGAGAAAAGATTAAGCTCAAAATCATACAGTCTTTGTTGGAAAAGGTTAAAATACACAAAAATGCTGAAAAAACAAATAATTTGTGGGTCATGTAGGATTTTTCTAAAGAACAGCAGGCAGTTTAAATGTTAAGGGACTCTTAAACAGCTGATGATCATTCAGATAACAGCACAGTATTAAGAATCAAGCATATGTAAACTTTTGAACAGGGTTGTTTTTATAAATTCAACTATTATTTTCTCTTGTGGACTATATGTAAACATCGTTTAAGTGAAATATCTTATTCAGGTCAGTACTAAATAAAAAACAACAACATGCATTTTGTATGATCCCTCCTATTTTGGTAAAATAACAAACATTTTGCAGACCTCAACTGTAAATGATAGCAGAAAGGGAAATTCTGATATTTTAGTCCTGTTGTGGAAACACATTTAATGACTTAACTGTCTGCCAGTCACAAAAGTAAAATCAGCATATCCTAGTCAAGTTCAAAGCTGAGGGGTTTGTTTAGGTCAGTTTATGTTCCTCCAGACTGCTCATTGTGGACGTGAGGTCTGCACTTTCACACAGTCATGAAGGTTCAGACAGATGCTGAGCCAGGATGTGGACAATAGAGAACAAAAAGGCAAGACAGACAGCAAAAGAGCAGTTTTCCTAGTGTGCATGTGTATGTTTTGGGAGGGGCGAGGTATCCCCTCTCACCTCTGCCCTCTCATTTCTCACCTTTGACATTGGCCTAGGAAGCTGTTTTACGAGAGTAGGCAGCAGAGGTGGAGGGGCCTATTTTGACAGACAGGTGATGAAGCAGGGAGGGAGGGGCCTGCAGAATGGATAGTCCTCAAATGAGGAAGGGTGACGGGCCTTCATGACACCTCCCCCATAGTTTCCATAGCATTAGAAGGGCAGTTGTTCTCGTCCCAGCTGGTGGTCAGGCAATGGGTGACGAAGTTCAAGGGGGGAGTCTGTGACGACATAACAGCTTTGTGTTGAGGGAACCCCTCCCTTTATTTTCACCCTGGGCTATTTTTAATAAGAAAAATGAAAGGATATTGACATCTGCTTTAGCTGAGGGAAGTTAAATCTTCTCAGTCTGAAAATATATGCCTACACATCATAGCAGGTGCAGAAATAGCAATTCATATTAAACATGAGGCTCATTGATATGAGTCACTAGTCTTATTCCACATCAGGAGGCAGCCATGTTTTCCAATAATATTAATTGATTGCATAAGTCACATAACAGAATTAATTGAATGAGGAATAGCCACCTGATCAGATTCAAGGTCAGGATCTGAGACCTTGCTAAAAGAATAACTGATCAATACATGAGATGGATTGGACACTGATGCTGTCAGTTGATCCTGGTTGTAAAGGCACAGCTGGTTACTTGCTAGAGTGGAAAACAGACCCCCAAAAGCTGATGCTGTTATTTAATTGTACTCTGTTTGCTTCCTGCTTGCAGGCAGGGGAAATGACATGTCATGAAATTATAAATCCATCTGAATCAGTCACAGATCGACATGTGCAAGTGTTTAAAGTGTGCTTGTATTTATAGCTGACTTTCACTGGGCTTTAACACGTACTTGAAGTTCAGTTTAGGTCAGACTAAAACCAGAACCAGTGCAGGTTTGATTAATCTTTTTAAATTGTCTTTATTGATCCACACACATTCTAATGAAAAAACGTTTCACTAATGCTTCTAAAAATGTAAATTGCATGTTTATACCATAGTTAACCATATTTATGACATATTAAATATAAACTGGTAAAAATTGTGGTCCCATATTTAGTATATTTAGTGGCCTTAACTATTATGTCTTTACATTTAAATTAATAATTTGATACAATGCACTTATTGTGTACATATATGTTTTTACAATATAATATGAACACAATATGAACACAATTAATAAAGTGGGAAAAAGTTGCTAAAGTATAGTAATACACAGCCGTTTAGAATAATTACAATTTTTAAAAAAACATTTTAGAAAGAAATCTCTTATGCTCACATTATTTATTTGATAAAAATGCAGTAAAGCAGTAATATTGTGAAATATTATTATGATTCAAAATAACTGTTTTCTGTTTGAATATATTTCCAATTTTAATTAATTCTTGTGGTGGCAAACCTGAATTTTCAGCATCATCACTCCTGTCCTTAGTGTTGAATGTTGAAAACACTGCTGCTTTATATTTTAAAAGTTTATTTTGGGGGTAACACTTTACAATATGGCTCATTAGTTAACATTAATTAACTACATGACTATGAACTAAGAATGAACAATACTTCTACAGCGTTTATTAATCTTACTTAATGTTAATTTCAGCATTTACTAATGCATTATTAAAATCAAAAGTTGCGTTTGTTAACATTAGTTAATAAACTTTGAACTAACATGAACTAACAATGAATGACTATTTTTATTAACTAACATTAATAAATGGTGTAATAAATGTATTGTTCATTGTTCGTTCACATTATCTGATGTTAACAAATAACACCTAATTGTAAAGTTTTTTTTTTTTTTTAGTAAAAGAAAGTTCTTTTTTAAAGAAATTAATATTTTATTCAGCAAGGATGCATTAATGATTGATCAAAAGTATCATGGTTTACACAAAAATGTAAAGCAGAAAAAACTCTTTTCAACATTGCTAATAACAAGATCCATTATTAATATTTGAGCACCAAATCATCTCTGCTTTCAAAAGGAAAAAAAAAAACTTAAACCAGACATGCAGATGCAGAATGTATCATCTATCAGCTCTTTCTCTCAGGGCCTTTATTTAGTCCCTCCTCAGTTTGAAACATTTCTATTCAAGGATGTCTATTTATCAACAGTTCTACTCAGGTTCAAGTGTGAAGTGCTTCTTGGGAGAGAAGAGAACCACAATGACGTGGCTGATGAATGACACCCCTCCTCATCCACGCACACACAAACACACACACACACACACAAACACACACACACACACACACACACACACACACACACACACACACACACACACACACACACTGTGTGACTGCCGTTCATTCAGACTGTGTCTGGAGGTCTGAAGTGACCTCTGTACTATTGTGCCCTGCTATAGTTTCATTATACACACACCCTTCCAGCCCCTCCCACTCTTCACTTTGACCCTAAAGCCCGAGCAGAACCCATTGAAGTGTTTTTAAAAGCTGTATTTTTCATTTCAGGCCTAATTGCACATATATGATCAATTTGGTGTTTTTATAGAGGTACTTGATGTCTTGTCATGGTATTCTAACCTTAGATTAGATTTTTCAAAATTCAAAATATTATGATACCAGTATACCATTTTATCCATATATACAAATGTGACCCTGGACCACAAAACCAGTCATAAATAGCACGGGTGTATTTGTAGAAATAGCCAAAAATACACTGTATGGGTCAACATTTTTCTTTTCTTTTATTTTTTCTTTATTTTAACAACTTTAAAGACGATTTTCTTAATATTTAGATTTTTTTGCACCCTCAGATTCCAGATTTTCAAATAGTTCTATCTCGACCAAATATTGTCCTACATGCATCAATGTAAAGCTTATTTATCCAGCTTATAAATTATGACTTATGACTGGTTTTGTGGTCCAGGGTTAAATATATGTATATACATTTCTCTTTGATTACAAATTGATTCTAAAATAGATTTTTTTTTAAATCTTTTCATGTTTCTTTAGATATATTATTCAGGACACAATGACGAGAAACACAACAATTAGTTGTGAAACCCAATTAAACAGCTTCTGTGCGGCTCATATTGATCTGGCAAATCTATATTTTTGTCCAACGGTTTAAAAATTTTTGACCTCGTTTGAAGAAGAAGCTGCGCTGTTTTAAAGATCTGTGCCTGCATTGATTAATAGCTGTCTATTGAAATAGGGTTCCCTTTGACCTATGACCTCCCACACCTCTGCAGACCACTTCGGACCCTCTTCCCAGGGAGAAGGGGCTCTTTTTTGGGGGGGTGTCTGGTTGTGGTGGGTGTCAGGAGATCAATGAGATGCATAGTCCTGGGGTCTGGAGAGCTCTACATATATGCATGGCCATTGTGTGGACACCGAAGGGGTGTCAAGCGGAACGGTGAACCTGCATCTGCGCTGCTGAGCTAGAGGAGGGGCAGCAGGGGTCATTTAGAAGATACAGAGCAGTTATAAAAAGAGTTTAAGTTCAAGATCTGATGTAAGTGTTAGTGGAAATGAGTGTGTTTTAAAGAGCCATATACTGGCAAAATGTTAAATAATATTATTCAGGTGTCTTGGTGTTAAACAAATGCCTGTCTGGTTCTCATCTGACAAAAAATAGCTTTGCCTCTGTGTCAGATTGTCTGTACTGCATAAAATTTTCACATTTATTACTGAAATGAAAATGTAGTAACAATTTAGATGAGGGAACACGTACAAATCGGTGTCTTTGACCGTCAAACACTACACGATTTTCTGTGAAATCTGCAGTAATTTAGTTGTGTGCTTTTGTCATTTTTATTAGTTTTTTATATGCATAAATTGTTTTTATTCACTTAAATTTTAATTCTAGTTATTTTAGTACATGTATAAAGTTAGAACATAATATATATAGTATATATACAGAGTTTTATTTATTTGTCATAGAAAAGGTAAAATTATGAAATATTATTGCAGTTTAAAATAACAGTTTTCTATTTTAATTTACTTAAAAATATAATTTATTTCTGTGATGCAAAGCTGAATTTTTTATCAGCCATTACTGCAATATTCGGTGTCATATGATCCTTCAGAAGTCATTTCAGTATGCTAATTTATGATCCATGTTGGAAACAGTTGTGCTGCTTAATATTTTTTTGCAACCTGTGGTATTGTTTGAGGATTCTTTGATGAATAAGTTAAAAAGAACCGCATTAATTCAAAAAAGAAATCTTTTCTAACAATATGAGTCTTTACTATCACGTTTTATCAATTTAACACATCTTTGCTGAATAAAAGTATTAATTTCTTTCAAAGAAAGAAAGAAAGAAAAAAATTACTGACCCCAAACCATGAAGTAGTAGTGTATATTGTTACAAAAGTTTTCTGTTTAAAATAAATGCTGTTCTTTTTAATGTTTTATTCATCAAACAATCCTGAAAAAAAGTATCACAGGTTAGCAGCACAACTGTTTTCAACACTGATTATAAATCAGCACATTAAAATGATTTCTGAAGGATCATGTGACATTGAACACTGGAGTAATGATGAAAATTCAGCTTTGCATCACAGAAAAAAAAAACTATTTTAAAGTATATTAAAATAGAAAAACACTATTTTAAATTGCAATAATATTTCACAATATTAATGTTTTTCCTATATTTTTAATCAAATAAATACAGCCTTGATGAGCAGAAAAGACTAATAGTAGAAAACAAAAAAAATTTACTGATCCCAAACTTTTGAACAGCAGTGTATATTAAATGATTAACAAAACTGTTATGCCAGTTAACATGTATTTGATTTTAAGTGAAGAAAAAATAGGTTACATTCATTTATCTAAAATAGCCCTGGTCTCACTCTGTTTCTTCTGTTTCCCCAGCTCCTCCAGAGTTCATCCAGTGGCCACAGTCTGTGTCTAAACCAGCAGGAGGCAGTGCTGTGTTCACATGTGTGGCTCAGGGTGTTCCTGAACCTCATATCATCTGGCTGAAGAATGGAAAGATACTCACACCAGGCGATAATGTGAAACTCACTAACAATAACAGGTACACACTTCTGCTATATGAGACTCACAAATATCAGAAATACACAAAACTAACTGCTAAAATACACAGAGCATAAACCCTTCAGCAATACACAAGCATATACTTTTTATTTTTATTTTTAAAAATGTATATGCGACCCTGTACCACAAAGCCAGTCATAAGCTGCACAAGTATATTTGTAGCAATAGCCAACAAGGCAATTTTCTCAATATTTTGATTTTTTTGCGCCATCAGATTCCAGATTTTAAAATAGTTGTATCTCAGCCAAATATTCTAACAAACCACACATCAATGGAAAGCTTTCAGATGATGCAAATTTCCAAAAATGGACCCTTATGACTTGTTTTGCGGTCCAGGGTCACATATGTGTTCAATGTTTTGGCTACTTTTCCAACTTCCGTCCATCTTGAGGCATTACCAACTTCTGTCCACTAGATGTCAGTGTTCACCTGTTTTATATTCTGTTACCCAACTTGTGAGATGTGCATCTGTGAATGCCAAGAAGATCATAACATCTCGCATTAAATTCAGAGCATAGATTTATAATAATTATAATGAATGTTTTTAGCACCCTGGCCGTGACTCGCATCACATCGGAGGATGAGGCCATATACCAGTGCATCGCTGAAAACTCTGCCGGCACTAACCAGGCCAGTGCTCGTCTGGCTGTGTCCCTGGCCAAAGAGCTGCCCGATTCACCACAGGGCCTGAAAGCCACCGCTCTGTCTAAAACCACCCTGCAGCTCTCCTGGACCCAGCCACCGGCCGAAATCACAGACGGGATTATCGGATATGTGCTGCATATCCGCAAATATGGCGGTGAGTGTCTCTGGAGTTCAGATATTTTTTAGATATATTTTGTGAGTAATACTTAATAATTGGTGCACTTTCATTTTCAGAGCCTGAGAGTAAAGAACTACAGGAGGCTGTGAGTAAAACAACATTTCAGCATGACCTGACAAACCTTGAACCTGCCACCACTTACTCCATCTACCTGAAGGCTTACTCTCCTCTGGGTGCTAGTGAACGGTCCAGTACTGTTGTTTCCACAACACTAGGGGGCGGTATGTATCTGTAAATACATACAGATTACATATCACATGCTGTTTACTTTATGTTTTGCTTAGGTCACTACAATTTTAAACTCTCCCTATCTTTCCCTCTCCCTAACTGTCTCTTCTCTGTCCCACATCAGCATTTTTGGCTCTCCCTTGTCCTTTAATATCGTCCTTTCCTCTGATCGCACCTGCTTTGCCGCAGATGTTTGAGCATCTGTTTTTTTCTTGCTATGGCTGCTCTGTTGCCCATTAACCTTATGTTTTTTGCTTGTACAGAATGAACTCTCACAGTGTTCCTTGTTCCTCTGAACTCATTATAATGTTTTTTTCTCTCTTCCTACCCTATCTAGTGCCTAGTCCACCTACATTTTTCACCAAAGCAATAAACACCACCGCAGTCCAGGTCCTGTGGGAGCTGCCCAATAAGCCTGGAAAAACTGAAGGTTTCCGACTGTCGTACCGCAGGGTCCCCCACGGAGATATCCAGGGGCCGATTCAGTTGCCTTGCCATGTTAACGCTCACACGATTTCTCATCTCGGTGAGTGAAAATGGGTTTTTGATTGCATGAACTGTATGAAACTACTGATGTAACAATGGACTATAGATGCAATACAACACTACCAGTCAAAAGTTTTTGACCAGTCTTTTTCTGCTCACCAA